>NC_135644.1:20873839-21175892 GCF_053574225.1 Canis aureus | reverse complement strand
GTTATTCTCACTATACATATCAACGTGTTAGCACTATTGTATTAGTGGTAGTAAAATTACAGGTGATTTTTCATCCCCCCACCCCCAGTTTTTGTCTGATTTTTCTTTAATGAAGACATATTATTTATGTGATTTCTTTTAAGTTTAGGGAAGCATACCCTGTAGGTTCTGGGAAAATCATGGTTGTGTAGGGAGGAGTCAGTGGTGCTTTCAGCAGTCTGATGATATTTAATCAACCATCATCATTATTTTCATCATCACCCCCTTCTCCCGAATCCCATGACTAAGGCTTCAATCAACCAGAAGCTTTGTGGATGATTTTAAGAATTGAGTTCTTAAAACTGAGTGCTCAAAGAGTTTGGGTATTTCCTTGGAAGCTATGATTTAATACCTTCAAGTTAATAATTGTGACTTGGAGTAAAGAACAGTTTTGAAAAGAACCAAGAAGGTTAAGGCTAAGCTATTTTCTATGAAACGCAAGAAAAAGGTATTATAGAGATAGAGTTATAAAATGCTAAGAGCAGAAGAGAAAGCACCTAGAATTTAGCTAAAGGGGAGGAAACTATTGTTTTCCATTTGGGGGAAGAGATTGAAAATTAACCAGGAAGCTTGCAATTTCTGCTAAGTTATTTCTTTTTACTGTAGTAAAATGTCACGATGTTTGAATATACAGCGACCAAAAAAAGTAATGTCCTTTCAGAAAACATGCTAACACCTGCAGGCTCCCAAGGATCTGGGTGGGATTCATGTGTATCTAGGTAATGCTGCTGGTAGTAGTCTGGGTGGTTTGATGCCAAAGCCATTTTGTAGTCTTTACTAGTCCTTCAGGATAAAAGCTGAAAGCTAGCCTAGACTTAGAAGATAAAAACAGGTCTCTTTTAATGAAAATTCTCTAGTGCCTTTGAATTACAAAGACCATAGCCTGGGGAGAGAGACTAAATGTAGATTTTTCTTCTTCCCTTAAGGAATTGGCAGGCATCTGCCAAGATGTGTGTTCCTTGTTCATTGAGAATTAATGGGAAATAACGAACGCACATGTTCTGGCAGACGAATAACGTGCTCAGATTGAAACACTAGATTGGACAGACAAGACACCCATAATCCACGTGTGTTTCTTACCAGACAAGAATGCCAGTTCACATTAAGAAAGGAGAAACCATTGAAGTGGGCAAACTTAAAAAAGTAGAGAGTACAAACTGACTTAAATAACTTCCCCCATGGAGATAAACCTGTCTCTTTTTCCCCTCTAAAGTGCAAAGAGATTTATTTTTCTTATTATAAAAAGTATATCCACTCATTAAGAAATGTAAAGAAAAAAAATAAAGCCAAATATAAAGCCACCTAAAAATCTCACTAATTTCATATTATAGTCAGAGCAGGGCAACTATTTCTACCATTGTTCTGTCAACATCCTTCCAGCATGTGTGCATATGCACACACACACACACACATATGCTTTTTCTCAGAAATTATGGAGATTTTTTCCCCATATCAATGAATACAGATTTATGATCATTTGTTATGGCCAACCCCCTAGGTATTTCTTGTTTACGATTTTTCACAATTTATAAATGACGCTGGAGTAAACAGTTACTCTTTCCCACTTCCAATCCATTATCCACATACTCCCCCCCCCCCTTTTTTTTCCCACATACCCTTAGAATAAAATCCAAATCCTTCTCCTTGGCTTAAGGCCTGTATGGTCTAAATGGTACCTGTCTCTCTGCTATCTGTACTACTCTCCCTGTACACACCATGTTCAACCGTTGTGTTCCTCAAACATGTGTTATATTTTGCCTCCGGCTTTTGCACATGTTCTTTTCACTCCTTGGAAAGCTCTTCATCCACAGGATTCTCACATGGCTACTTTTTGATTGTTTGTGTCTCCTTAAATGACACTTCCCTAGAGAGGTCTTCTCTGCCGGTCTTATCTAATGTACACTACTCATTCTCTTGTTCTCTTAATAGACCCTTACAAGTAACTTGAAACCATTTTTTAAATTTGCTTTCTTGGATTTTGTCTGTATTCTCAACCAGAACATAAGCTCCACAAGATCAGTGGCTGTTTCTTTCATGTACATCAGTTTGTAATCAAGCATATAGTGGGCACTAACAAAGGATCGATCTGTTGTTGCATGAATGAATAAGTGAACAGAGGAACAAATGAATTGATGAGTATGTGTTAGTGCATTATTTGACAAATTTTCTCCTCAGAATAAGTTTCTAGAAATCGAGTTTGTAGATAAAGGGAAATTCACATTTTCTATTTTATATAAATACTGCCAAGTATTACTCATCCATAAATAAGAAGGAAATCCTGGCATTTGTAGTAACATGTGTGAACCTTGAAGGCATTATGCTAAACAAATTAAGTTAGACACAGAAAGACAAATACTGTATGATCTCACATATACGTGGAATCTAAAAAATAAAACAAAACAAGTCAAAACAGAAAGCTGAACTGATCGATACAGAGAACAAAATAGTGGTTGCCAGAGATGGGGGGTGAGAGATGAGTGACATGGATAAAGGTGACCAAAAAGGTACAAACTTTGAGTTATAAAATATATATAAGTCCTGAGAATGTAATATACAGCATTACTGTAGTTAACACTAAGAGTAGATCTTAAGAGTTCTCATCACAAGAGAAAAAAATTTAACTCTATGTGGTGATAAATGTTAACTAAGTCTATCATGGTAATCATTTCAAAATATACAGATAGCAAATCATTATGTTGTACACTGAAAACACAATGCCATGTATGAATAATATATCTCAATTTTTAATTGCAAAAAAATGTATATTGCCTACCAAAGCAGGGAGCACTTGAAATTCCCACCAGTAACATGTTTGGGATGTTTAATTTCCCTCCCTACATCCTTGGCAATACTTGATACAAATCTATTAGGCAAAGAAATTACTGACCAAAATTTAAATTTTAGTTGCTGAATGCTAATGAGACTGAACATCTTTTTAAATGTTTATTGGCTATTTTTAAAATTACCAGTTCATTTCTTTGCTTTTTTTTCCCACTGGGATGCATATCTTGCTTATTGATATATGAAGGCATTTTGTATACTAGAAATAATAATCTTATTTCTTGTTAACAATATTATCAATATTTTATCCAATTTTTCTAAGTCTTATTTATGGTGGTATCCTTTTCTTTTACATAGATTCTAATATTGTATGTGTCAGCGCTTCTTTTATTTCTGGCTTTAATATCATGATTAAATACAACCATAATTTTACAAAAAAAATCCCCCCATCATTTTTCCAGTTCTTTATGATTTCGTATTTTATGTTTAGTTTTTTTGAACTATCTACAATTTATTATGGCATAAAGAGTGAAGTAGAGAGCTATGAAATGCTAGTTGCCCCATTAAACCTAAAAAAATCAACTGTTTCCTTGGTCTCTAATTCCGTGCATATTCTTGATTCTTTTTCTGGTTTCTCTCTCCTTTTTTTATTTTAAAGAAATATGAATTTGCTCGATGATATTTGCGTGCAACAAACTTCATTTCTACTGAAACCCAAGGCATGGTTGCAAGCAATGAGGGCCGTGTCTTGCTCTTTCTCTGGTGATTAGTGCCATTTGAAAATATAGCTAAAAATGTTGCTGTAAAATGGATCTTCTGCCATCCAAGGCCCCTTGGTGCTCTGGGAAGTCTATTCCCCACTACAGGTTCTGCCCCGGAAAGCCCTCATCTCTGCCGTTAGAGGTAAAATACTTAAGTGTCCTTGGCATCCTCCATTCGCTCACCTATACGTAGAGCTGTAAGAGGAACACACATTTCTGCTCCTTGAGGAAAACCCAATCATCCGCTTCTCAGTTTAGGCTTACCTATATTTCTCTGTCCTTTGGTTAGGCCATTTCTATTTCTTGCAACATAGAAATTCCTTTTCTCCTCTTTGGATAATCTAGTTTTACCACTGCTCAATAGTCAAGATTTCAGCTTTTTTTTTTTTTTCCGGAAGTGTAGGATACAGTGTGTAAGAAGAGTAGGCTCAGATGTTTACACTCACAACGCTGCTCTCTGCTTCCTGAACTAATAATAGGAAAAACAGCAGCTTTCATCTTCTTCTCAATGACAAAAACAAATTGAATTAGCTCAATTACACAATGATCACATCAATCTATTTAAAAATTATTTTAAACACTTTATATTTTAATATCTGTTTAGTAACTAACACCTCACCACTTTCCAAGTGTTCCTGGCTATTCTTGTATGCTTATATTTCCAGACAAAGAAACAATAGAAATAATAATCTTATTTCTATATATATAGAGAGAGAAATATATATACATATACATATATATAAATAATATTTCCAAAAGCCCAGAATAATTTCCTCCAATGTGTCACAGCAACTCTGGATTTAAGAGTTTCAAAAACAACCTCATATTCAATTCCTCCTCATCACTGTACATTCAGAAATCAACAAATCTCTACTGAGCACTTAGTATCAGCCTTAGACACTTTGCTAAGTTCTGGGGCTACAACCAAAAGCAAGATAGTCCTTCCTTGCCAGGAACTTACATTTAATAACAAAAATTAATGAATAATTCAACAGAGACTGATGAGCATTTTAAAAGACAAGTTGAAAGAATATGTAGTTGGGTAACCTAATCTAATCCATCATCAAGAAAATTGTCCTGAAGAAAGTAATATTGTTACATGAGCTCTAAAAGGGGTAAACAGTTAGCTGAATTGGAGAGGATGCAAGAACTTGTTCAAGATAAAGGGAACACTATTTACAAAAGCCCAAAGTTAAAGAGAACACTTCAAAATAGAGTTTATTCCAGGAAATGGACTGGTTGGAAAATTGAATGCAGGACAGAGTGGCTAAAGATTGTGCCAGAAATACAAAGGCAAAAACACAAAAGCCCCATGGCCATGTTCAGATGCTTTATGCAAGGGCAATAGGAAGCCATCGAGGCTTTTAAGTAGTAGAGTACTATGACCAATACATTTTGAGAGATCACTGACTATAGAGTGTAGAATGAGGTTGGAGAGGGAGAGTAGATGTGCAGAGATAAGAGGAAGAAAGGCCATTCAAAAGTCTGCTGTGGTAGTCTAGGAAAGAAAGTGTCTTCAATTTGTGTAATGGCAATGGGAGTGGAGAGAAGCATGTGGATCCAAGTGACATTTACAACACTTGGTATTCTTTGGATGTGGAAGGTGACAGTCTCTCAATACCTTCCAGGTTACTGTTGGGGAAATTGAATGGTGGTACCACATTTACTGAACTGTGAAGCTCTGATAGGGACCATGTCTTGGGGGAAGACAAAGAGATCCATGGAAATGTGCAGTTTGATGTAACTAGAAGATGCACAAATGGAGATGTTGAATGTGTAGCTGAATACATGGATTGTAAGTTCAGAAAGGAGGCTCGGGTTTTAAAGGTATTTAGTATGTGAAGCCATGGCATTAAAGGAAAGACTCTACATGGATGGGATAAAATAAGAAGGGAAGGGAATTAAAGCTGGGCCAAGGCTAATCATAGCAACTTTGAAGGGATGAGCAAAAATAAAAATTAGTTGTAAAGAAGACCAAAACAGGTACCCAGAAGGATATGAGGATTCTGTCGACGTGGAAAACAAAAAACGGGAGTAATTCGAGGAGAAAGTGGTTAACAGCACCAATGTTGGTGAAAGAACAAGTAAGAAAGGTCTGAAAAGTTTCCTTTTAGGTGGCCTCACTGCTTCAGTGAGGTAGAGGGAGGTCAAGGATTTTGACTGAAGAAATACTGATGTGCAAGAAGGTGGATTATAGAGGATGAGGCCACGGAGTGAGTTAGGGTTCATGCCAAAGCAACCAAAGAGTGACTTTAACAAAGAACATAAAAATGCAAATTATTTATTAGCTGAGGGCAGCCTGCTTCTTGGTTTTTGTAAAACAAACTACATCCACTCAAAAGGCCAATGTCCAATTCAAAGTTTCTGACTTATGGTCCTATAGTTTGAATTTTCTATTTCTGCTGAAATTTTACTGGTGGTAGTCTGCCCTTACACGCCACCTAAACCTTGATGTGGGGCGCGGTCCTTTCCCTGGACTTTCTACAACACTCTTCTGAAGCATTTGTATGTATGGAAACTTCATGTAAGTTTTGGGAAGATGAAAGTTGTCAAACTGTAGAAACACAGGAAAATTCTAAAACATTTGTACTCATTATCTCTGTTCTTAAGTGTTTTTTTTTTGCCACTTGGACTCTGGACAGCTTCCAGCCTCCCACTGTCTCACTAGGTCCCTGGATTCATTGTCTCACCACCCTCTCCTCCCCTAAATTCTTAACTTCCTAGACCCAGTGAGGCTCTTGGTACTTACTGATTTCTTTCAGCATTGAGTCTTCAGTTCTCACCTTCTTTTCTTATAAAGATGTTCTAAATAAAGACAAGTCTTTCTCTAAGAATTCTGAAGACATCTGTTAAAATTGTAACTTTAAAAAAAAAAGACTTTTTATTTTTATTTGAGAGAGAATGAGAACAAGAGCGAGGGAGCACAAGCGGGGGTAGGGGTAGGGGAGCGCTGTGCAGGGAGCCCAACGTGGGGCTCCATCCCAGGACCCTGGGATCATGATCTGAGCTAAAGGCAAATGCTTAACCACCTGAGCCACCCAGGTGCCTCATAAAATGGTAACATTTTCAGTATCATAATTGTCACCAGCTTCCTAGTTTCCCTGGCCCTAAACTTGCTCATCATTTTTGACTCCTCTCTACCTTTTCCCCATCCCTCTCATCCAATCACTGATATCACAGATGATTATCTCTCCATAAAATGAACTTTTCGTGTCCACAGCTCTAGAGTAAGTTTTCTTGATTATTGCAAGATCATTGTAATGGGTCATCATCCTCTGGTTCCCTGCCCCACCCTTAGTCATCTTAAACACAGTTGCCCCTGTAATCCAGACAACACCAGAGTACTTCTACCCTCTAATTATTTCACTCACTCATTTAATAGACCTTTCTGGGAATTTCTAATATGTGAGGAAAAGATAAAAGAATGAAGGAGCCCATTTCTGATTTCAAACAAGTAAAAAAAATGGGGTGACACACTGAGGTATCTGAATATCCATAACTAAAATGTAAACCACTTTGCCAAGCCCCCTGAAGTTCCCCCTAATGCAGCAGGAGTTTGTCTTTCTCATCCTAGTTGCCATGACTTCCCTCTCTATCACAATACCCTGTACACTTCAGTTACAATGAAGCTATCATTTGCTAAACAAAACAAAAACAAAACAAACAAGAAACTTTTAAATTCAGGGGTACCCAGCTGGCTCAGTTGGTAGAGCTGGGGACTCTTGATCTCAGAGTCGAGAGTTCGAGCCTCACATTGGGCATGGGGATTACTTAAAATCTTAAAAACAAGCAAAAAACAACTCTTAAATTCAATCTGTGCCCTTGTCATACTGCCTGGCATTGCTGTTCCTTCGCTGGCCCCTCATGGTTCTTGCTCACAGGTTCTGTAAATGTTAACTCCTACAGGCTTCAGCACCCACCTGAAGGTGCCCTCCCATCTTTCAGCAAGTATAACCAGTATCTCTCTCCTATTGTCCTAACAGTGTAACACTTACCCAGCCTGGCCTCTAGGACAGATACTTGTCTATCTATACTCTATTCATTTTGCATCTCAAAAGTGTCTTCCACATAATAGGCACTCAATACATGCTGAAGTGAACTTGACGAGCACACGAGGTAAGAACACTGTTTTCAGCTCATCAGATTGCTGACATGACAAGAGCTTCTGAGGACAGCAGAATCCACGAGTGTACAAGTAGGGACACATTCATTCAGTGAAACTTCATTAATTTCTCAGGGATGCACCAATCACCTAGGAGTCTTTTTCATCTCCCTCCACTCAGCTGTGCATTAGCCCATTTCCTGTGTTGTTTAGGCAGGGTCTCTAAAGCTGGGTTTTCAATTTTCTAGATTTCCCATCATATCAATCTGTTATTTGAAGGAAAGAGATGGAAGATATAAGGATCCCAAATCTCACTTTCTATTTTTAATCAGCCAAGTTGAAGGAAGCATGAGTCCTTGAATCCTGGTGCAGGCAGGGACAGCTATCCACAAGGTCCCCGTGAAATGGCTGGGCTCCACCCCCACCACTGTACTCTAACCACACTACTTCCATTAGCACAGTCTCACGAGGACTAAAACGAGGGCAGAGGCACAGTACGTAATGTGCACTGTATCATTCTTGGCAGGAGGGACAAACGAGTGGCAAGGCACTCAGTAGTGAAAAGGATAATATTCCAGTGAGGCAGAATACCTAAAAGTATAGTCACTAATGTAATAAAAAAAATTAGATCAATTAAGATTCTAGACAGAATCAGACAACTATGAATGATCTAACTTTAGAGCTGATGCCACTGAGGATGGTGGTCCCTTTCATAGAAATGAAGAAATGGATTTAACCAAGGCTACGTAGCTACTATGTAGTGGGCTGGAATTCAAATCCAGCAAGTATGAATTCATGGCTATAATCTTAACTCTAGTTTCTAATACTTTATGTATTATGTGGGGTTGAATTAGGAAGTAGTGAATTTTTACAATTATATAGGAAATTGACAAGGCAAAGGGCTAGCCACCTGGCACCCAGCTGCAGAAAGAAGTATTTATGCTGGTTTGAAATTCACTTGGATACCTTTGTCAAGTCAGGGGATCTCTGCAATGAACTGGGTGAGTATAGTTATGTGCTCAGCCAAAAGTCTGGCTTTTCTCTGGTTCACATCTATAATTTGTGGCCTGTGGTATATGCAATTAGAGACAACGCCAACAGTGCCTGGATTACCAGCATGCCTCAACGTCACAAATAGCAAAATTGTGGGAGCCAGGGCTGGCAGGAGGTGATCCATCCCATGAGAGGTGGGTATGACAGTTTGGCTGAGTGCTCGGTAAATATTACAAGAACCCTGCATCTCGAGCAAACCATTCTGTGCCCCATTCGTGTGGATAACACTGACCAAGAATCACCTGCTGTTTCTTTAGAGAGTATGAGACAGAAAACTGGAGGCCTTATACCAGCCATAGTCACCAAGGCCAGGAGACAATGCAGGTCATAGTATAGTACAGTGGCGTTTCCAATTGGGGCGCATATAAAATTATGTTTCTATAATTTGTTTGCTTTGAAATTCTACTTATTTTATCATATGCATTAGAAGACATTCTGTGTAGGGGGTCCATAAATTTCATCAGGCTGCTAGATGGATCCAAGGCACGAGAAAATTTAACCATTGCCTGGCAATAGAGAGGACTTTTTTAAACAGAGATGTCACCTCAAAGCACCAAGTTGCAACCACTACCAAGGACAAACTTTCGTTTTCAGAGAATTCATAATCCAGGGAATAGTCTAATGTCATTATCATAATACAACTACCACGAAGAGTTGGCATCGCTGGTGATGAGAAGCTAGACATCGCGTGGGATACTGATGAACTGCTGTTGACCATCCTAAAACAAATCGACACAAAAATCTCCATCTAATGTCCTCAGATCAGTCAGAGATTACACCATTATACACGTGAAACAAGCACTTATTCTTAATCGAAACGCTCCTAAAATTTTTCATCTTGTTTGATCAGGTTTCCTGTGTGTTTTCAAAATAATTACTTAATTCTTCCACATAAGGAAATAAAACAACATAGACCAGACAATCTGCAGAGTTTCTTTCTAGGAGAGTGAAGCCTACTAATTCCAATATATGAACAGATAAAAGAAGAAAATAGAGCTGATATGACCTAATCCTAATCCAAAATGGTACAAGATAGTAGAACTTGGCTAACTCAAATGAAAAATAATCCAAAGATAATTCACATTTTTCTTGGAAATCCATTTTAATACTGTACTAACTTTGAATGTGTCTGATATTTTCAGATTTAATTTCATATTAGACTTATACACATGTACACACAAACATACACATTCAAAACCCTATTTATCAGAAAGAATCATGAAGGATAATGTCTACCTTCCCTCAGTAATTTTGCTTGACTCATGCTTTAAGATCAAAGTAAGCAATTACATACAACATCTAGTCTCCACAATAATAAATTTAGATTGTGAATGAAGTCAGAGACACAAATAACAAAGACAAGCACCAATTGGTCAATTTATGAGCCTAGTATTTAAAATATGACATTCTCTGATATTGTCAATTTAAACTGAGTGCAAAATGAGAAAATGCAGTTCAATTCAAAACACAAACTACTTTTATAAATTGGAAATAAGTCAGAAATACTCAGGGCTATTCTGAGAGGTTGAAAGGGTCGGTGTGTTTACCTTGCGCCCTCCCATGTAGATGGAGGTCCTGTGTGTCTTCCAAGCCCTCGTGGATACCGGATGTATATTTTATAACATCAAATTTATGTTCTAAGTTTCAGTGTTTCAAGAATTAGGTTTGCCTTGGCTGAAAGTGAACTGAATATTGCTTACATTCCACCAATATTTTTTCAGTAATAACTGGTTTATTAGCACTTCATGTTTTCAGATGCTTTGTTGCCAAAAATGTATAACCTCTGTAAAACCAAAGTATGCATTTTTGAAATGTTTTTTTAAAAATCTCCCTAACTTTCCCACAGTGTTGTTATAGGACCAATTAGAGGAAATGGGCATATTTTGAATGATTTTAATTTGATGTTTTTCTTCTCTTTTCTTGAACAATGAATAGCCATCCCACAAAAAGTAGGATAAAAAGAGTTACAGTATCCCAGCAAAAACTTCTGAGATGGTCTCAGCGGAAAGGAGGCAAGCATTCTGAGTTTTTAAAATCTTTGGTTTCCAAATTGATGTTGCTAAGGTAAGAAACTGAAAAGTGGTTAGGCAAAGAGAATAGCACAAATTTGCCTGTTAGGAACTTTATAATTTTGAATCTTTGATCTCACCAATTTTGATCAGGTTTATGATTGAGTAATGAAAGGATCTAAAGAATCTGAAAGTTACAGCAGGGGGTCAATGTGAAATATTAAGGTGACAACTGTCATAGATCACAGGCCACAAGAAGGCATGTGCAAATCATATAAATCCCCTCTATATTTTGATCATTTTCTTTGAAAAGATAGTTCCAGGTAGTTTTTAAATGAATGAAATAAAATGTAATTAATAATGTGCCACTAATAGTTATAATACCAGTGTAAATATTTTAGTATAGTTAATAATTTAAGAACCTAATAACAGTCATCCTGAAAAAAAACCCAACATATTTCAAAATAATTTTAAGCTGATACTCAAAAATATGGATTTTAAGGTTATAATAAACTGAGAAAATATAGAATTCAAAATGTCTTTTAGTCCTATTAACAAGTTCTGGGTAGCTTTTTCAATGGATAGCCTCAAGATTTTATCATTCTTTTTAAGTTACAAAAAGAGTAGTGTAATTGAAATTTAGTCTGCAAATAATTTATCCTGAACCCTCAAGTTTTTTTTTTCATATTTTGTGTTTGAGAATTCAAATGCTACTGTAATATATGAGGATAGAGAGATGTTTTATATGCATATTTGACGAAAATACTATAGTCATGTAAAATCACACAAGAACACACCAAATCATTTTTTCTGAGGTTTAATTTTAACTAATGAATTTTAGATGATGAATGTAATGTCAATCCAAATCTTTGCTTATCTGCAATGCACAAGCTATTTTTTGTAACTCGTAGGTGAAATAGATTCTTTTCACCATGGCAACGTTTCCTCCCTTGTTTGTGGTCTTTCTTTTCCTTTCCTTTTTTTTCTTTTTCTTTCTTTCTTTTTTTTTTTTTTGTCATGAGTCCTTTTTCTTCAACAGTTGAACAAGTCACTTCTGGTTTGGCTAAAGAGCAATCCTAGCACAATAATGTTTCAACTTGCAAGGAAGAACACCCTTATTGAGTTGATAGAACTCCACCAGCTGGATTAGATCTGTAAATCTCGTGTGGCCATCATCCAGGGTGTGGAAGAGTTCACCATCGTCTTCCACCTATAGGAAGAAGAACAACAAACTGGTAAGAAGGACAAACAACCCACAAGGACCATCATATTCTATTGCCTGATGTGTCTTCATACACTAAAGTGGACAAGTGGATGAAACCAAAGGATGATGGAAAACGAATGCTATGATGTGTGCATTTCTTTTCTGTAGCTTCACTTGTATACAGAAGAAATGTCATTCATACCCTAGTGTGGCTCTACTTTCTTTACCTCAAATTCTCCAAACGTTCTGTGGTTAGAATAATATGACTATTGTGAATCAACAGTGAGAAATCTGCACTATTCAGTATAAAAGTAAACAAAAGATTTTAATGCTCCCACAGAAATTAATTTCCATATTTGAATGCTGTCTTATCTAACAGCCTCCTAGTATATTAGAAACAAACAGTCATATAATTTCTACCAGTAAATTGATCCCAATGCAATCAAACATTATGTTAATGGAATGACAGCTTCTTGTTTTTTAAAAGTTTTTCTTGTCAGTGAGGTCTTATGACATTAAACAACTCATACTCACCTAGGGACATTATTTACAGACTCAGTGAGGTCGGGAAGATACTTCATAGGGACTTTGGGTAATTCCAAAAAGAGGCCATTCAAAAGGAAACTAACAACCTCACAATCTTATATAACTGAAAGTAGGCTGAATCTCTATTCCACACTACCTGGTTCCGATATACAGATCACATGCACACACACATGTGCACATACACAGAACATCAGCAGAAGCAACAGATATCCCAAAGCACGTTGCATTACTCAGGAACAGAATTACAGAAATTTTTGAAATGTGCTCAGAATAGTTTAAATATTCTCCAGTTCTGCAGCACCTGTGTATATATCCATGATTAAAAACAAAACCACAAAAACAACAACAACAACAAAACATGTTTGGGATAAGAAAAGAGAAAAGGGGTTGCCTGGGTGGCTCAGTTGGTAAACATCTGCCTTTGGCTCGGGTTGTGATCCCAGAGTCCTGGGATCCAGCCCAGCGACAGGCTTCTTGCTCAGCTTCTCCCTCTGCTCGCGCTTGCTCTCTCACTTGCTCATTCTCTTTCAAATACATAAATAAAATCTTTAAAAAAAATTGTCTCTCACTGAATATTTTAGGTCATTTGTTAAAAAAAAAAAGACAGCGTTTGAAAATAATGGTTTTTAAAGAACTGGTAGTAGAATTCAGAAAGAATCTTTAGTGGCCTTTTAACAATAGGTGGCATGGGGTCTATACAATATTGGTAAATCATATTTCATGGAAAAAGGGAAATTGAATTTTTACAATTCCTGTATTTCTTATATTAATTCAGGCTCATAAAACCGTTTCTGCCAAACTTAAGTCTAGTCAAAGCACAATCACCCCAGTTATATTTAATAAAAGATCCAAAGAAAACCAAAGTTTCCCAAAGCTTATGCATTAAGATCATCTCTAATACACGAATGTGAAATCACAAATTACTTACTGGTATAATTTGAAAATGCTTTATTTTTTGTCCATGACTCATTGACAGTACGAAAGTTTTGGGGTTACTCTGACTATCCCGTACCAAGAAAACTCTAAAGAGAGAGAAGGAATTTCAATATATGTTTCTATATTTACTCATGTATTTCAGAAAAAAATATAGCATGTAATAAATCCAGGAAATATTTATAAATGTAGCCACAGTTTCCCTTTATTGTGTGTTCAATGATGGGATTGTCCAACATGGTAAACAATATGGTATAACATAATCTTATACAACTGTCATCAGTGCTAATTAAATTTTAATAAAATAAATACACAGCCCATTTGTCAGACTGTTCGCTCAGAATAAGGAAATATAATGCTATGCTGACATCAATAATTAGTGCTATTTTTTTTTTCCATTGGAGAATTGGGTATTCACATGTAACACATTTCTGCAGAGAATGGGGGGCATGAGCATATCATTACTTTAACTTCTGGGTTATGTTAGTCCTTGAAAAGAGAAAATTCCCTCTTCAACACTGATCCTCCTTTTTCTTTTGATTCTGGTTCCTGTTACATATCCAACAGAAACTGAGAAATGAATATATTCAACAAAATCAATCCTGATCACCTATTAAATGTTTGAGTACACTATTTTAAGTAAAAGAAACCCCCAAACAATATATATTTTAATCTTGAAGAATGCAGCAGAAAACCCTCTATAATGTCAGGCTAGCAAAATAAGACATGGCCTGATGGCCTAAGGGAAAAACGCTACCAGGCGTGGATTCTTATTTACTGGCAATAGAGTGCAAAACCAGCTTTGTGTTAATTGTTGGCAAACAGATTGTGCAAACGATCCCCCCTGGTGACTCCAATACTAATCTCACTGTGCCTGGGCAAAGAGGCAGCCGAATTTGAGCCATCACAGATGTCTGATGAGATTATCCATTTCATTTGTACCGTGTGAGATTCCTACATTACATCACTGGGAGATGGGACAAAAGGGAGTTTCACTGGTAAGACAAGCTGTAATTCCCTCCCCACTCCCGAGCGGATCACCACCACCATCTAGTGGACTGCCTGGCATCATCACATCTTTCCAAAGGATCCTGTCCCCCTCCTCAAATTTTTTATTAAAATATTAAAAAAAATAAAGATGTTACCATCCTTTATGCAATTATTTTATTCAATTTATAAAAACCAGGCTCTGAGAGTAGGGAGATTATAATCCTCCAAAACATTTTAACGATTCTTTGTGATTTATTTTTCTTGGTCTCATCAGATTGTAATTCTGCTGATTGTTCAAATTTATATCTAAAAAGACTGTGCTCCACATAGAGTATATTAAAATCTTCTCTTATTTAGAGTCTAGTGAAATGCTGACTTGCTATTAATAATCTTCCATGTGAAGATGCATTTTTATCCAAATGTCAGTATTAAATCACCTTGAAATCTTGTCATCATCTTAAGCCAACCCTTGAAGATAAAAGATCCCATCACCACTTGTTTAAATTGATGCTGGTTTCATTTCTCATCCAAACCTCAATACAACCTCCTTGATTTGTACTGCATTTGAAAAGGGAATTTAGCCAGTATTATAGAAAGTATTTGAAATACTGAGTAACTGGAGAAAAAGAAAATTCTTTAGATTGTAAATATTTCATAATACAATTGACATTTCTCTTATATCTCCGATGGTACCCCACTAAAAGATGACTCAAGTACTCTTCATAGTTACACTACTTTAAGCTGTTAAAATTTAGATAACATAGGAATGTAAGAGAGAAAAAAAACAAGCAGTCAAAATATACATAAAAGTTTTAAACTGAATGCAGTCTGTATCAAACTTAAAACTATACAGAACATGTAAGATTATGCCATGACACAAACTACACTTTGGAATCACATGTTCAAATCAAAATGTGGATACCTCAAAACAAGTTCAGTTTTAGCTGAGATACTACTATTGGCACAGAATGGGCAATATTAGTGATTTTTGGTTAACAGCAGAGTGTCCTATTCAGTTATCTGTTCATTTATGCACAACTACTAAGCACACAGGATGTAATAGGTATTATGTAGGTATTGCTAAGATACAATGGTAAGCTCCCATACAGAACAAAGTCACTTCCGTTATCATAAGCTAAAGTCAAAACTATGTGTATTAACTAAGTAATTACTGATTCTAAAAGAACTCAAAATCACTACCATTCAAAATCAAACTTACCCATCCACAAGTCCTTGCTGAATAATCAATCGCTGAGCTTCTTCTCTAGAAATTTTGTGGTGAAACCATGGCTGGGACCGGTGGATGGCTGAGGAAATAAAGTGGAGGAATACAGAACTCTGTTTGAAATGCTCACAATTTCATTACATATACTTTCCACCAGAGCCACCCAGTCACCATACCAAAGTGCCCATCCATCCAGACATCCAGTCCCCGTGAACAGGCAGAGACATACCCATGTTTGTGGCAGAGCTCTGGGAAGAGGCAGTTGGGCTACCGTGGGTGGCCAGGCGTAAACATCCTTTTTTCTGCACAAAGAAAGGGGAAGCAAATTTCAATTTTTGGGGTGAGACAGACTCAAATCATAAATATTTTGAAGAATGTGAAGCTATTTGTACCCTCCAAGCGAGTCCTTCTTCAACAGCAACTGAAAGGGCTTCTGTGGGATTTTCTATAACTCTGCTTTTCTGTCCTGAGAAGTCCATTGCTACGAGAGAATTCTCTGATATACTTCTCTGGAAAAAAAAACACATTTTTTACCATGAAAATATCTTTGAAAATTATCTCTTAGTATTCTGCTGGCAATACATTTCCACTATAGAATGTGTGATTCCAAAGGTGGCTGGCAGGAAATTTAAAAAATCAAAAGTGCATATTTAAGATAAAAAAGGTGCTATGAAATATTTTGGTTAAATAAGTTACATAGTTATTTGTCAAGGCTGAATTAAGTGGTTGAGAAAAGAGACTAAAAGCTTTCAAAGTTAGCATGTCTTTCTCTTAGAAGAACCCTATCTTTTCATATTCTCTAGTAAAATGGGAACACGCCAATTTAGAAAGAAATAACTCTTCCTGTGGCTAAAAGACCCACCACTTCTGAACTAGTCTCTACTATGATTTGCGATTCATCCATTATCATTCAAATGTCAACTGTGGGGGCACCTGGGTGGCTCAATTGGTTAAGCATCTGCCTTCTGCTCAGGTCCTGGGATGGAGCCCCATGTCAGGTTCTTGCTCAGCGGGGAGTCTGCTTCTCCCTCTCCCTTGCCCCCACTCATGCTCTCTTACTCTTTATCTCTCTCTCTCAAATAAATAAATACAATTTTTAAAAAATGTCAACTCTATTTACTGATGAAGCAGCTGTTTCCTAAGACTCAAGACAGACAAAAGCTTTAACAGATTGACTTACATCACTTCTTGAGAAAGAAATAGTATTCATATTTCATAATGGAACAAACTACAGTATGTATTTTAAAACTGTATCACATCAATGTTCATCTTACTTAGAAAATAAAATTTATGGGTGCCTGGGTGGCTCAGTCAGCTGAGCTCCGACTCTTGATTTCAGCTCAAGTCATGAAGTCAGGTTTGTGAAATGAAGCCCTGTGTGGGGGCTCCACAATCCACGGAGGGGGGGTGGGCCTGCTTGAGATTCCCCCCTGGCACTCCCCAGCTCATGCACATATGCGCATGTATGCATTCTCTCTCTTGCAGAAATAAATCTTTAAAAAAAAAGAAAATTTAGTGAAATAATGGCTCTGCTAATTCCATAATATTAAAAATTCTATGATCTAATATCTGAGTATTTTTTTCATCTTGTGAGGACACACATGGAAAAACTGAGAGCTGGGAAGCCTGGGTGGCTCAGCGGTTTAGCGCCACCTTCAGCCCAGGGCATGATCCTGGAGACCTGGGATCCAGTCCCACGTCAGGTTCCCTGCATGGAGCCTGCTTCTCCCTCTGCCTGTGTCTCTACCTCTCTAACTCTCTCTCTCTCTTTCTGTGTCTCTCATGAATAAATAAGTACAATCTTAAAAAAAAAAAAAAGACAAACTGAGAGCTACAAAAATAAATCTGATAGAAAAAGAACTGACATCACCAAAGATAATTTAGACAGGTAATACAGTCTTCCCTCTGCCATTACTTTTTGTCTTCTCTGAAGGTGAATATATCCAAACCTAGACTTTATTTTTTTGTTTAGGGCTCTGCTTTGCAAGCATCTTTTAAAAAAGAGTGCCATTCCCAGTCATGCATCCTAAAAAAAGAAAACATTTTCAAATCACCCGTCAAGAGCCTCAGTTTGTAAGAATTAGCACTCTCCCAAAGGAAAAAAAAAAAATTCAAAAACAGCATGGACAATGTTCAACACTTACTCTCTACTCATTAATAGGGGAGCGAAACAAAAAATGGAGTTCTAATGGTAAAGGAAGAGCCAGTGTGCCCCTGGAGACTCACAGCTTAAGTCTGTTTTACAGCTCTCCACGTGGTTTCAGCCCTTCCTAGCTTGGTCTAAAACCCTGTAGCCAAATGTATGCTTGAAAGAAAACCTTGTCTATGCAAAAAATCAGGGGCTCACTTATCACTGCATCATACGTCCTCCATCGTTAGCGTTTGCTATTTCCTCTTCAAACCCTGCTGTAGTGGTCCACAATCTTATTACGGTTCATCTTTATTTCTAGAGATCCGGCATGCAATCTTTCATTTGTTACAGGAGCCTTTGTAACTGACAGCTGCTCTTTCCAGACAGATGCTGTCTCTGTAATCTCTATCTGCTGTCACACCTTAGTTTGCCCTTCTCACCCCATGATCTTCTGTGCCGGGCTGTAGACCAGTCGGGTACACTTCTGCTTTGCTGACATTAATGAAAAGCCTCCACCTGCCCAAACCACAGAGTAACTAATCTCAATCATAATGATAGCTTTATCCTTATAATATCTCTACTTCACATGCCAAGATGGGTGCTCTAATCACAAGGTCCTGATAACACAAAAACACTGTTAGGAAAGAAAAATAAACATAGCCAGTTGTTTTTGTTTTTGTTTTCCTACAACAGGATAGAATGTAAAACAAGTTCCTGTGTTCCCTAATTACTTGACATTAGTAGGGAGTCTACAGTACAAATAAATATTTTCATTTGCTACATTAACAACACTAGGGAAAACACGGGAATATAGCAAATGTTTTCTATTGAATAGCAGGTGGTGGATGAAAAATTAATAGTTTACCTTTGGTGGACAAAGAAATAGAAGTGAAGCAGAATCTGACTTGAACTCAAAAGGTCATTTTCAGCTCAATTTCTTTCACGTAAGAAAGTGATGTTGATAACATTCAGGATCAGTGTATTTCTCAAATATTGGTCCCTTTTTCTAGCTCTTTCTTCTGGTGGAATAAACAGGGCAAGCCCTGAAAAAGGGTCCATGATTTTAATAACACATCTCTTTTTTCAAGAAAGAAGAAGTCTGGCTACACCTTGGATTATCCAAGCCACACTATGAGATCAGATCCAGTCACTCCTAGTGAGCTTTGGACATAAAAATGTTTTCCCGGCAGTTTAGGTAGGTGATGACTAGTAGCCACACACTCTCTGTCACCCTATTGGAAAGATGTAGATAAGCCTGCAGCACAGTCCTTAGCAAGAGGGCACAGGAGTTCCTGATATCTGCTTCATACAGAGTCACAGGACATCAGAGATGTAATCAATTCCCGAACGTAAGCAACTGTCCGCCTTGTTTTACACTGCAGGACACTGGTGACTGAACCAAGGTCACACAGGTAGCTTACGGTAAAAGCAGTTGCAGACCCTCTCTAAGGTTTTTTATGTACCACAGAGTAGGAGGTACAGGAAGAAAGTGCAGTTTTCCACATCTAGCTCAGGCATAAGAGTGAGGATAATGACTTGAGTAGACTAGTTTTCCCCATCCCAATGCTCTAGTCATCCCAGCCATCCTAACAGACGCTCCTTTGTGCTGAAAAGGACCAGATATTTGGCTTCCTGAAATATCTGTTTATGATTCTTATTTCAAAGGCAGATAGGGGTGGCCATGATGTGCTGTACCTAGCTATGATGTGCAATGTGGTATGGGAAAAACTTTTTTTCTTCTTTCCCTTCTCAAAATGTATCCCTGGAGGAGTTAAGAATATTGTTCCTTTAAAAATATAACTAAAGTATACTCAGTTATTCTCACTGAAGATAGTGGTTGGAAGAAAACCAGCAGAGGCAGTTGAGGAGCACTGGCATCCATTATATAGGTCACTGATTCTTCCGTGATAACCTAGAAAGGTGGGATTCTGTGTAGACATCAAAGTAAACACAAATACCTCCCAAAACATCTCAGTTTCCTTCATGTAAGTTAAGAAGAGTGGAGATATAATTCTCAAGTGCTGTTCTGTTTGATCTTGACAACTGCTATACCGGACAGCCAGCTCCTCACTACACAGGCCCCCTACAAAATCCCCACTTCCATCCAGATTCATTCAAGTGTCTTTCCCTATACATGGTGTTGAACGAGCAGTTACACTAACCAACACCATGATATCAATCAACAATAGGACCACTTTCAGTGGAAAGTGGCAAGAATAATACCATGCTCATATGCATATGATGAGACTAGAAAGTACTTTGTTTATGACAATTTTTTTCCTATGATTAAGAGGACTCTAGACAACTGCCTCCAAATGTATGGCTACTATTAACATGCTCATCCTAATAACATTAGACTCTAAGAGAAATTTAGAAGGATTTAGAAAAGGATTAAGATAATAAAATCCATTATTCTTTATATACATGTGGATTGAAAGATAAAGGTAAGCTGACAATTTATAAAAATACTCACCTAAAGCAACTGCTTTTATAAAAATTCTTTCCAGTCTTTAGTTTCTTATTTTAGGGCTTAAAAGTAATATGATACAAAGATGAAAAGTTACTCTTCCATAATATAAAGCAACATAACTACAGAATTGGAGTTCTTTTTTCCATATTAGTCTATCGGACTTTGTAATCAACATTATTTCATGCCTCATTCCTAGAACTGAGCATTTCATCTGCTACATTACATGTGGGGAAATGTGCCTTCCTTGGTCACAGCCATGAGGAGCATGTTTTTAACCTAAGTGGAAATGCAGCACGTCAGTTGATTTGCAACACAGACGCATACACCCAAACTCCTAATAGACTCAATATTAAGGAGCAAGAGCAAAAATAACAGAACATAAACTTTTAAGTTCATAAATACATTTCTTGTGTTAATTCACAATAAATTTAGATCCTAAAGAAGGGAAAAGATATGTCTGTGTGTATCTGCAAATAAATATTCAAGTTGCATTTAGTATGAATCTGAGAAGTGGTGTTAGACTTAATGAGCAACCTATATTTTGGCTTGCAGCTTTTGGGTTTCCTGAAGAGCAGTTTGCTTTTCTAGGACCCAGACCTTAAAAAATTTTATTGTTAGAAACCCAGAATGCAAAAGAGCTCACCCGTGTATAGTGCAGCTTTTAAAATTCCAAACATTTTTATACGAGGCTACGAAAATTCCAGAATTAATATTAAAATAAATAAATAAACCCACAATCAAAGGAAACACCTACAATCCCAAGGAAGTTACTCTAAAAATCATATCAAAATTAAATTTCAAATGTTGTAATGACACGATTCACATAACTCTTTCAAATATTTACAAATTTTCTTTAATATATAACATTATCTATTTTAATCGAATACTTCATGATACTCTACTGCTGTGATCTGATCACACAGGCTGCAATCATGTGAAATCCAAGAATAAATAATTCAATAACATTATGTTAGGATGGTGTCAAAGAATTACTTTACTTGACCAAAAGAATGTAAATGTACTGTAATGTACACTTATAGTGCACTATTCTTGCAAATTAATATGATGTAAATATAAAATATATAGATTAATAAATATGGTCCTTACCATGGGTGATATACTCTGAGAACTGCAGCCACTTCTACCTTGATATGGATGCATGTAATTCTGGTACAGCTGCATGCCATACTAATAAATAAAAACAAATAAATAAAAACACATTCCCATCACTTTTACTACACAGGTAATTTATGAAAAAAAACAATATTTTAATTAGTTATGTATCATAATATAAAAAAATAAAAATTAGAAGCTTTCCTTAAAACAAATGGTAAAGCAACCATAATTTTGAAAGGTCAGCTTTTAGTGGCCTACAAAGATACATTTAAAAAGACAGTGCTTTTTACTTGAGCCCACACTTAATTAAGGTCTAGCTCACCAGTATAAAGACCTGTAGCGGACATTTCTACTTGTTCTTAGCACCAACACCATTTGGAGTGGTATAGCATCTAGTGATAAGAGAGCTCACTTGGGAAGGATGCCAGACTTGATGGAACAAAGACGGAAAACTCTATATGTATCTTAAGCAAAGCACGGTAAAAGTCACCACAATTCTTCAATGACCAATTGTTGACTTATACCGTCTCTTTGGCAAATCCATAAACTTGGTCCTATGTTAAAGATTCTTGACACTGCAGCATCCTCTACTAACAATACTCTTACCATATTGTTTAAATTTTGGCTTTAAATTCAAGGAAATCAAAATGGTAGGCAATCAGGCTGATCTCACAGAAAGGATCACAAAATACAACGTAAACAGCAATAGAAAAAAACCACAGCATCTTTATTTTCAAGAGGTAGCATCGCAAGACTCGGCTGCCAGGCTTTCAGGCTTTCAATTGGAAAGTGGGTCTGGACTGTAAGTGGATTACCAAGTTTGAAAAAATTAAGAATGCTGACTGCCAAAACCAAACTTATTTTGGAGGGCTCACCATCAGAAGCTAGAAGGTACTCCAGTTAGATTTAAGTTACTTTGTTTAAAAAAACAAAAAGAAAAAGAAAACAAAGCAAAACCGTAGTGAGACAGAGAGGTCTTTACATTTCTTGTCTTTTCTTTTTTCTGGCTACCATCAACAATTCTATTTCACAGAGCCACAATGAACTTGGAAGTAGGTCCTATCTATATAAAAGAGATTGAGGAGACACCATGGACTACAATCTCACCCTTAGGATGAATTCCATTTAAATATTCCAACAGAGCTGTTTCTCTACAAGACTATTTCCTTAAAAGCAATTCCAGCAAAGTGGATCTATTTGGTAATTAGGCAAAAAAAAAAAAGAGGGCGGCATGGAGAGTCTCTCTGTTTCCAAGAGTTTGCTTTTAAGATGAATACAAACCCACATCCATTTAAAATTCTCTATGTTTATTTCTTTATCCAATTATTTCCCAACTTATAAAAATTATATTTTAATTTACAGTGTGATTGACATTAATGGGACCTAATGAAATTTCCTTTAAATCAACTCTAAACCTACCATAACCATAAAAAGAAGACATAGGAGCTTAATTCCTAGTCAAGTTCATTTTGGAAACTATACACTAACTTCTCACCAATACTTTCACAAGGTACAGGCAGGCTATTTGGTTGCCTTTTATTTATCCGCAGCGAAAAGCCAGCTACCTACTAATAAGACTGTTTCTTATTGTATTGTCCCTGGTACCTGTAGTGTCAGGCAATTGTTTCTGTGCTGTTGGTGGTCTTTAGTAGGCATTTTACTCTGGCGGAGGGGTAGGGTATGAGTTACCTTAACACGTCCCTGCCCTACGGAGGGACAGATAAGGGACCAAAATATGTAAGAAGCTAGTAGAGCTCTAGTCAAAGGGAAGGGAAGACAACACATAACTAGGACATGGTACATGAGCAATTCTCAGATTTTCTATGAACCTATAACACTGGAATTTCTCCAAAGAGAACAAGAGGATCTTCCTCTGCTACTACATGAACAGTTTACATGTGTGTATGAAAAAGAAAAGGAAATACAAATAACACAAGAAGGCAAATTCTTGGAGGAGGCAGGATCTAGTAAGTAGCATGGAAAGAAAATCCGGGGCCCTTTCAGTCCAATCACCCTAACAGCCTTGTCTCCCATGCTCCTCCAACTAAGTACAGTGATAAATTGGAAATACAATAGACAACCAGAGGAGAAAAATCACCTCTAACAGCATGTGAGTCCAGGTGCACCAGCCACCTGGGGATGAAGAGGTGCCCCACTGATGACAGGCTGCCAGCAGAAACCAACTGACTCCCCCATTAGAGTTTTTCAGATTTGTGCTGGTAAGCCCTGGCTTCATGTATCTGGATATTTTAAAGTGTAAAGCAGATCACATTATTTTCCCAATTGAAATTATTTGGTGGTTTATCTTTGCCTCCAGGATAAAGGTTCTCACTGATGCTTGCCTTGCTCTTGACCTCACCTGTAAAAGCTTACCACAATTAAAAAAGAAAAAAAAAATACAGGGAACATGGATGTGGTAGACAGAACAATGGCCCCCATATGTCTACATCCTAATTCCTAGACCCTGTGAATATGTTAGGTTACCTGGCAAAGAGGAATTAATGTTGCAGATACCATGAAGGGTGCTAATCAGCTGACACTGAAATTGGATGATTATTTTGGATTATCTAGGTGGATCCAATATATTAACAAGGGTCCTTAATAAATGGAAGTGGAGGCACAGAAGAGAACCAAATCACAGCATGAAGAGGTCTTAGTTCAATATTGCTGGCTTTGAGGGTAGAGAAAGAGACCATGAGCCAAGGAATCTGGGGAGCCTTTAAAGTCCAGAAAGGGCATGAAAAATGGAATCTCCCCCAGAGTCTCCAGAAAGGAATGCAGGCCCTTGGACACCTTGCTTTTCAGCCAGTAAGACCCAATTCAGACTTCCTGAATGACAGTGGTGTAGGATAATAAATCAGTGTTGTTTTAAGTCACTAAGGTGGTGGTCATTTGTTACATCCATAGAAATATATAATACAACAGAGCAAATGTAAATTGGACATTTTTGCCCTAAAAGAGGCTTTAAAAAGAATCAAATGAGAAAAAAAGTAAGAAGGGGACAATCTTCCAGAAACTAAGCATTCTGGATATGGCAGGATAATACAAAACAAAACAAAACAAGAAAAAACCTTTTAGTATATTACATCAATTTTTGGACTCATGCTTCTTTTCAAATTTTAACATTCATCAATTTGCCTTAACTATAGCATCTTCTACTCACTGTCACCAAGTGACTTGTCACTGCCTAAAATGTTTAGTGAGATCAAGATATCATTTGCATCACGTCTTGCAAAAGGGATGACACTGGCTAGAAAGACAACTCCAGAGACCATAGCAGAGCACTTGTCTGAGAAGTTCTGCTTTCCCAAAGCTCTTGACGGCACAGAGCAGGATAGCCCATGGCTCTGAGATAAAAATGATTCACGAAAGCCAGACTTAGAGTATGAAGTTTTATAGATGCCTCACATAATTTATTACACATTTATAGTATGTGTGTGTGCATGTGTGTATATACAAAATTAATAAATGATGAAAATCAACATCTATAGGCCTAAATAAATCTAAAATAACTAAATGAAAATAAAAATCATATGAAATATTAAAGCATCATATCATAATTTTATTGGCATGATTCTTTTCTTCCTACTTATACAAAAAATAATGGTGTTATTCTAGTAAAATCAGTGGCATGTTAGAAAGATTTATGATTAAAGGAAGTGTGTTTACCATCCACTTCGGAGTTGGGTGTCTGACCTTGAGATCAAACTAGAAGGGAGGAAGGCTTGACTAACAAGGTGGAAAAGCCATCTCCTTTACCAGCCTAGCCTGATTTCCAGAGTTCTGATGGAAGGAAAGAGAAAACCAGAGACCTCAAGGTATTTTCTCTACTATAACTGTGATGGGTTCAAGTATTTCAAAGAGTGCCAGCCTCTTCAAATGTAAAAGGAGAGGCCTGGATGAGGTCACTGGTTCTTAGTCAGGCAAACATCTGGAGTTCACTCACTAAATCAGGATCCCCAAGGATGGGGCTGGGCACACAGAACTTACAACATTCCTCAGGTGATTCCAACGCACATCCCGGGTTAGCTAGTTACTACTTCCTTGACTGGTTGGTTCCCAACATCCTCTAAAGTTCTTTTCTTTTTTTACATTTTATGACAATGAGAGCAACATGGAAGCATGTACTTACCATGAGGGTTTCAAAGAATCCAGACTTCTAAGCTTTGTTGAAACCAAAATCATGACAGTCATTTAACAGTAGACTATTTGAAAAACAAAGCTCTTCTAAAAAGGTAACTTCAGTGGCTATCTGCTATAACAGCAAGAGGAAGCAAATTTCATAGTTATCCAAAAGCTTCCTTTAAGCCATTTAAAAGTTTTTCTGCCAATACTACTTCACATCCACCAGGATAATTTTTTTTTTAAAAGGAAAATAACAAGTGCCAGTGAAGATATGGAGAAATTGGCTTTCTCATACATCACAGGTGGAAACATTAAATAGCTTAGCCACTGTGGGAAACATTTTGGCAATTCTTCAGAAGGTTAAAGAGAATTACCATATGCCCAGCAATTCTACTTCTAGATATACAGCCTCCTAGGTATATAACCTCCAAATTGAAAACGGATATCCAAATAAATACATGAACACATATGTTCACAGCAGTACTGTTCATAATAGTCAAAATATGCAAACAACCTAAATGTCCATTAATGGGTAAATGAGTAAACAAATTGTTTATCTAATATACATATATATATATGTATATGCATACACACACAATGGAATATTATTCAGCCATAATAAATCTGTACTGATATAGTACAGATATAAGGTGGATGAAACACAAAACAGTAAGCTAAATAAAAAAAGCCAGACACAAAAGGTCAGATATTATATAATTCCATTTCTAAGAAAAGTCCGAAGAGTAAAATCCTATAGAGACAGACACAGAAATGGACAGTTGCCAGGAGTTGGGAGTAACTGCTTATTGGGTATGCAGTTTCCTTTGAGGTGATAAAAATGTTTTGTATGCTAAAAGCTGGACAGAGGTGGTGGGTGCACAATATTCTGAATGAACTAAATGCCACTGTATTGTTCACATAGTTAATGTGAACACAGTTAAAAATACGTTCATCACATTAGCATAGTTGATTAAAATAGCTAATTCAGTTCATTTTATGTTATGAGAATCTCAATTAAATAAATTAAAAGAACAAAAGATAAAACTGTCTTCCCAACCTGGTATTACAACTAATAATTCTGATTCTGATGATTCTGCCTTGATCTTCAAAAGAAAATGGTTGATAATTTTTATAATTATGAAGTTGTGTTGAATATACTAGCATACAAGTTTTGAAATGAAATATGTGTTTTCTGTACATTCTAGAAGAAATCATTCCATGTCTCTCTTCCCCACATTTTTTAGAACATTCTTAACTCCTTTCAAAATGCTCACCAATAAATTATACTTATTTAAGTTGGAATTTCCACTTAGCACAAAGGTTGCTGTTTTAATAGTATATCTACAGTAAAATTTACATAATAATTTTATGTAAACTAGAAAGCAATTTATATAACACTTAAATGAAATAAATGTAAAACAATTGCACTAAACATACCTAGGCAGACACATTTTCAAATATGCGTCATGTTGGATTGATGGCAATATTTTTAAAATGCAGACTGAGTCGTGTATAGAAGTTTTAATCAGGTATACGAGCTATATATGTAATACTCTTGAAAAAATAAAATTCAGAGCATTTCTAAAAATGGAATATTTACTCCCCACACAAAAGATAAATGCATTAGACTATTTTACTCTACTAATGTTTATCTTTTAGATTTAAAAAAATCATACATTTGGGTACATGGACTCATAGTGAGTCTTTGTATTCTGAAGTACAGATATTTTCAAACTTTGATGGCACTCACAGCATTTAATAGAAATTCACGCCTGCAGTGAGATTACCTTAAGCAATCTAATCGCAGTCACCCAGCACGTCCTACTCTGCTCTTCTTCTGCACAGAGCATTTTCAGGTCTCGGGGCCCTCCCGCTTTGTTAGGCTAGAAGGCCACAGCACATTGTTTATCGTTAATGCATATCTTGAAGGTAACACCTGTTGAAATAAAAGCCACTAAAATTCTCCTATATATAAGAGAAAGCTGTCTCTTTTTAAAAGAAATTAAAAGAAACTCAAGCTTACCTAAAAGGCTGAGGCTTGCTTTATTCATCTATCAAAATATTAAGCCTGTACCTTAAAGCAGAATCCATAGTTAGTCGGTGCTCCGTGTTTTTTTTTGCCTGCCAGTGACACATAAATATCACTATTGCCAAATTCGCTGAAAAACTGCAAATGCCGTGGTTCCTTTAAAAAAAACATATTGAGTGTTGAAATGAATACACAGTTTTACACACTCTTTTGTATTTCTCTTATATTACACAATTTATAACTTGGCAAAAATTATTCCCAAAAATGTCACAGAAACAAAAGGGAAGAAAAATTAAGTTACTATGTCCTTATAGAACTGGGAACTTGATACAATATTATTTGAAAAGTGACAAGATGTTTACGATTTAACTTCTAAGATGCACAAAAAAAAAAAAAACTTATCTTCCTATTTAAAAAATTTTCTCTTTTACCACCATTTCAGGAATCTCAGGGAGAGAAGATAGAAAAGAATGGCTTTTGAAAATGTTTTCCTTGTCCAGGTTTCAAATAATGGCAGTTCAACAATGGCAGTTCAACAAGGCAAGAACGGTGGTTTGAGCTTCCACAGCAGTTAGAGAAGAAAAAGGAGAAAGAGATGAGGATGCCTGCTTCGTTTAGAAAAGATCACCCCGCAGGTTTAGGTACTGCCTAGCACACCACGGCAAGCAATGAAATAGGCAGCATGACTTCCTTCTTTACGAAAAGAAGGAAGCCTGTACAGATCAGTTCAGGGAAATTACCTGGCAGTGGAATGTGTCTTATTTTCAAGGCAAAGTGGAATCATGAACAGCTATTTCTTCTCTGGGAAATCCATGAGATTTAAGGCTGGTCATGGGAAATCACTGGGTCATATTATCCTGTGATAGGTTAATAACTTGGAGAAGTGTTTAATTCTGGGGTTGAATGTATAATCAGAACTGACCAGAATGCATTTGTTCTTCAAAACCTTGCTACTACTAGTGTGGTCCCAGACCAGTGGCATGGGCATCAGCTGGGAACTTATTAGAAATGCAAAACCTGTGGCCCCACCACAGACCAAGTGAATCAAAATCTGCCTTTTAACAAGATCCCAGGTGATCATATGCACTGAAAATTGAGAAGCAATGCTCTAAAACAAAACTAAACAGAAGGGACAGAAAAGCCAGAACATTCAGCAACCCATTCAAATCCATATCCAAAAAATTTCAGTCATTTACCAGCAGGCTATTCCATCCCTGATGATTGGGAAAGCGACAGTTTCTGTGTATGTCACTGTTCCTCTGTGTGTCACTGTTCTTAGGCATTTTGATCTAATGAATGACTACAGTTCCCGTCTCCATGGGAGAATAAGGCAGAAAAGAAAACTGTTAAAAGAGACCCAGCCTAGGGCCCTTGGAACAAGGGAAGAGGAAGGAGAAAAGTACTCTTACTGTCATGGCCTTTAAAACTATTTTTTGATAGAAACTGATTTGCTAGTAAAAATGTCTGATTCCTATGAAGAAAAGATAAAACCAGCCCTGTCTACTGATACTGTAGAAGTCGATGTAGCTGAGTCATCTGGATGTAAGAAAAAGGCAGCTTGAGAAACCCTAGAAGGCTACAGAGGCATGATGAGTTTCATCTCCTGACTGATTTTTGCTCCATTACTGCAGATATATCAAGGCTTATGATACTGTAAGACTGCAGGCTGGGGAAGGCATGGTTAGGAAAGACTATGCATGCACATGTGCACGCAAGGGGAGAGTCAGAGGGAGACGTGCTTAGACGTTTCTCTGTAAATAAAAGTCATAGTCACGTCCCCAAGGCTTACTGCAGTGGTTAACTAACCCCCACGCAACCCAGATCTTCAGAGAGTATAATAAATCAAGACCTTCTCACAAAGAAAGGACAGGAAATAGTCTCCTTCCCAGGCAGAAATGTCATATTAGACATTAGATAACCTGCATAATTTATATCAAGGTCATAATCCTTGAGGTTACCTAATACCTCGAATTTCTTTCTTTTTTTTTTTAAAGAGAAACTTAAAATCATTTTCATGTATAGACTGTGGAACATGAGCTCATTAGACACAGGCTAAGGAGAAGAATATTATGTACTGAAGTACAGCAAAGTCAGACAATACGTTGAAAAGAGCTAAGATGTAGACTGAGACTACAGGTTTGACGCTTGTAATACTGCCTGGCCAAGGGGAAGACCATTGCACGGATAAAAGTATGGATCCAGTAGAAGGAATGCAGAGCTGTCTTTTGTATAATGGGCGGGCAGGGAAAGGAGATGAAGGCTGCAGTAAAAATATAATGGGCAGTTGACTTTAATCAGACACCTGTTGAAGAAATAAGAACTTAGGAATTAAAGAAGCATTATCACATCTTCCAGTGAAGGTTCACTCGAAAGAGTGAAATCAACATCATTACTGGATTTTGAAGCCACTTTTCTCTGATGCTAAAAGTAAAAAGATAACCCAGCACATATTTGTTTTAGAAACACCTTCATATGTAATTTCATACTTAGGAACACAGGGAAAGGAGCAAACGCACTAAAATTTAGCCTAGAGAAAGTCTAAAACCTTAAGTACAAAACAGGTATATATCCTACATTATTCCTGATAGCAAAACTTGAAAACTGGCTAAAATGTTCAAGAAAAATTAGTTATACTAGTAGTCAAATGATATATACTTAAAAATAAAAGATTTCCATAAGGGAATGTGAAACTAAATTAGCAGAGCCCCATTCCAACACTTATACTTCAAGAAGACACACACGAGTACGCATGCACACATGTGAGCAGCAACAAAGGAAAACTGTGTATGAGGGAAAACTGAGGAAAGTATGGAAGAGTCAACTCTTACTCCTTGTGACTCCATACCACCTGAATATCTGGTAGCTGTCATTAGCTGTATTCTGGGCATTTCCATTTGGATGCCTCACTCTCAACACAATATATCCAGAACTAAGACCATAATCCTACTTCTCAGATAATGTGACAGCAAACTTCCTATTCCTGTTTACTCTATTAAATCATTTCCTATTTCTTTCTCTGAGAACATTTAAAGTGTTTCCTCTCCTTTCACATCAATCAGTCAACAAACCCTGGCCATTTGCCATTTAATCTTGTATCCATCCCTTTCTTCCCCCTCCACCACTCATCATAGGTTCGATCCCATCACCTCTACTCCAGATTCCTGAATGACCATCTAATTGGCTTTGGTATCTCTAGTCAATTTCTCTGTCTCTCTGTCCCCTGACACCCTGCCTCCTTTGCTCCCTCTTCCTTGTTCTTTTTGTCTCTCCCTCTATCCACCTGATTTTTTTTCAGCTTTCTACAGCCATAGTAATCTTACAACTTGATCATCTCACTCTCCTGCTTAAAATTTTTCATAGGCTTCCTACAAAAGTGATAGCCACCCCTCAAAGATATGTCCATGCCTCTATCCAAGAAACTGTGATTACAACCCAATTTGGAGAGGGTCTTTGCAGATGTAATTAAGTTAAAGATCTCAAGACGAGACCATCTCAGACTATCTGCATGGGTCCTAAATCAAATGACAAGTGTCCTTATAAGAGAGAAAGAAAGAGGAGACGGCCATGTAAAGACAGGGAGGCTGGAGGGAGGCCACCACAAGCAAATGGGTGCCTGAAGCCATGACAAGCCAAGACAGAAAATCCTATGGAAATTTAAAGGATCACATAATGAGAGTAAGAAATAAATAATGGATGAAAGTTTCCAGCATAAAGAAAAATAAAAATTTGCAGATTGAATGCATATGTTGAGAATCACGTAAGATTTATCAGAATATATTTGAATGCATAAAAAAATATGGTCAGGGAAATTACTGAACACCAATGATTTTCATAATATTTGAAAAATGGTCCGAGAAAAATGACAGATTACTCACAAAGAGTTAACAATGTTGTCTGACAACAAGAGATGCATGAAAACAGAATTAAAATAGCCACCCATGAAAACTCTCGAAAGTCGTTGTACTTAAAAGATATCAATGCACTGCATAAAACATCAGCACTTATAAAACACAGCATAAATCACACTGACTAGACTACACACAGAGATACAGACAACACAGTGCTGAGCATTGTGAGAATTACATGGGCGAGTGCAGGTGTGTGTAGGCGCATCTGCACAAGTGGGTCTATGTGACTGTATGCACAGGTGTATGCACACAAGCACACAAATGAATGCATATATCCACCCCTGATCATAATATAACTTCCTGTAGGAATCTAAACAAAGCTAACACACACACAAAAGGAAATTAGGACCTATCACAGACTCAGCTGAGTCTGTGATGCAGTTACTAACTGCATCAACAGAAACAGAAGTCCAGAAGTGGGCAAGATCAGAGGGATGACCTGGGGTGAAAAGAAGAGACGTGAACTGTGTAGGATCTCAAAATCTGCAGCCTAGGGTAAGGATGAAGGAGTTGTTGAATTCGGGATGGAAAAGAAATGAGCATAGTACGGGGTACCGAAATAAGAGCATCTAGATTCCATCCCAGGATGTATGTTGAAATTAGTGGGAAACAAAGCTAAATAGCCAGTTTTTAAACAGATTATGGCAAATGTTTGGAATCTAAAATAAATTTACCAACTCTTCATATCAAGTAATAAATTAATAAAAACAAAGGAAAACCCTCTTTAATTTTTTTAAGATTTTATTTATTTATTCATGAGAGAGAAAGAAAGAAAGAGAGAGAGAGAGAGAGAGAGACACAGAGACATAGGCATAGAGAGAAGCAGGCTCCATACAGGGAGCCTGATGTGGGACTCGATCCCGAGACTCCAGGACCACGCCCTGGGCCGAAAGCAGGCACTAAACCGCTGAGCCATCCAGGGATCCCTACTTTAACTTATAATTTGTAACACATCATTGACATTTCAATTACCTTTGATGTCCCTTTAGTAGAAAAATATAAACCAGATCTTCTTAGAAGGAAGTAAATCTTTTTCCAGGACTTCTTTCCCTGTTCTTTTGCATGTAAGAAGCCATGGATTTCAGGATATGTGCTTGAACTCAGAAACATCTGGAAGAAAAGTTAGACATTCTCATACTGTCTCTGAATTGAAGACATGGTAGCTTTATAGCAACCATGTTAAGATTTTAAACATAAACACATAAAATCTAATACCACTTACACCTACCATTACAGAAATGGTGATATAAATAGGACAGAAAAGATGTCAGTCTTTTGACAACCTGAGGCAAGTTCTAAATGAAAATCTGTTCACAAAATATACACTCTAAGCTGTTAGTACTTAGCCAGATACCAAAAGGTAAGTTATTTGATTGTCTATTTGAAAAGCTATGTTTCATCCTGATACTTTTCATAATTTTCTATTATTTTTCCCTGAGAATCTACCAACTTCATTACACTATAAGTAAAGACCACAGTCTTGACTTCAATTATTCAGTTGTTGAGAAAGTTGAGCTGAGTCCACCTGCTTGATGAGATAAAGCAAACAATCTTTTCTTTATCCTCTCTCGTGCTCAGTTGTGGGTGGCTATAACACACTGTGTTTTCCAAAGAGAACTGCAATACTATCTTCCATCCCACATGCTCTTCTGCAAAGTGACTGTACCGCTCAACCATGAAGAGCTGGAGTCTGTTTCTCTACCCCCATGAATCTGGGCAAGGCTTATTATGACTGCTTTGACCAATGGAATATAGTAGAAGTGATAGCTAGTTCTACTTCTAGTCCTTAACTAGCCTGATGGTCTATGCTCATTAATTCTTAGAAGCTAGTGGTCACTAAGAAGTGTGAGCACCCTGAGAGAGCTCTGCTGTCAGAAGCCCAATGCACTAGGAAAGCCCTTAAGGATGGAGACCCCATGAGGAGAGAGAGAGGGGGGCCAAGGGGTAGCAGGGACACATAGTGAAAAGCCATCTTAGAAGGGGATCCTCAACCCCCAGAGTCAATGTGCCTCAGAGATGACCCACCCAGCTAAACCCCTTCCAAACTCCTGACCCACAAAATTGTTGGCAAAATGTGAGTGAGTGCTTAAGCCATTAAGGTTTGGAATAGTTTGTTTCACAGTAATAATGAACTGAGACAGTAGGCACGTGCTGGTCAGGAAAATGAGAATGAAAAGGAATAGCTCTATATGAATGGTTGTGCTCAGCATCCTTAATGAGACAGTGGAAATGAATTAGCATCTCATTAAAAGAAGAAAACAGAAATCTCTATGAATAAACAAATGGAAAATGGAAAAACTGGAAGTAAGAGAAATTACTAGCTAAAACGATGTGACATATTTTAAAAGGCTACTCAGGGAAATGCTGAGAATAGATATGTATGTTTTTAAGTAAATTATTAAAATTTTTTTAATTTAATGAACCACAGTTATTAATTGACATGCAAAACAGGCAAGTAGGTTTTTTAGTTTGAGTGCTTTCCAAGTTATTAAACCAAACCAATTAAAATTTAAAAAGGAAGTCAAAGAGGTCATACTAGAAAGAGAAGAAACGTTTTAAAAAGTGGAAACATTGCCTCAGTGGAGAGAAAAAGGTCAGAGGCACATGCAGGACTATCTGATTCCAAAGCTATGATTTTTCTGGTTTTTGTAATTTCACATTAAAGTAATATAACTATATTATAGGAGAATTGGGGAAAGGAGGTGGAATAAAAACTCCAACCCACCACCCTGTCATAATCCAATAGTTGAAGCACTGAGAGGGCCTGGGAGCTGGGGGGTCTGTAGGCACAGCTGCCATTCAGCCTGATATTCTGAGGGGGTGTCTATGAAACCTGGAGGCAAATATAAGCAGCTTTTAAGAAAATCTCTTGAGACTAATTGTATTTCTAAAATATTATGAAGAGCAAAAATGAAATATAACTTCTTAAAAAGCCCACAGGAAACAGATTTCACCCAATATATTTACCAATATATTTAAATGCCGATATATTCAAAGTAGTATCTATATTGGAAATATTAAAAGTTGTCTTCTTTAAAGATCAGAGAATACTGAGTGGGTTTGAGGATGCCTGGAGGCTTAGACCAAACAGCTACCATTATAAAGACATTGCTCAACATTAACCTGTTAACAGCTGCAGAGCTTCTGATGTGAAATCTACTGATCTACAAAAAATAAAAGAATTAAAATCCTTACCTTACTGTAATGAAAATATCTTTTAAAAACGATCACATAAAGACACTGTCAGTTTAGATGCAATGAGCCCCAAAGATGTAAAACGAAGATTTATAATTAAATAACTAGTATTCTTAATTCAGCTAAGACATTTTAGAGTTCTGTTCAAGTGTCCAACATAGCTATGACACATGTCAGTGTATAAATTATACATTTTTATATCTTTTTTCCTCCTTTCGATTAATTGCTAAATATTTTAGCACAAATAGGATTGGGGATATTTATTATAAAACTTAGTACTAAATATCCATTAGCAAAATATCCACGATTTACTGGGATTTTGATTTTTCAAAAAGACTAACATAATCTTTAAACACATCACAGCACAAAATTCTGTGAGTTTCCTTTCATGATACACATTTTTTTAAAAACCATTAAAAATCCTTTGACAATTGGCTGAAACTAGAAAGAATAATGGTGTTAGGAGGCTTTCTTGATTTAGGGACTTCTTTTTTCAGGTTTTATTCTTTTTTTTTTTTTTTTCCTATTCTTTCTTTTCCTTTTATCTTCACCTCCAGCAAAAATTAATCAGTTGAGGTATAACATTTCAAAATCTGTGCATGTAAAAATATGGACCTTAAAGTTTCCCTTTATGACACGGTTACTTACGTACTTTAATGGAAATCTATTTTACCTGCAAAATCTGTGTGGGGGATATTTCACCATTGGTTTCAGTTGCAAAAGACACCATATGCTCTGGAAAAAAATACTGACGAAAAGATACAGGTTACATTATCTCAAAAACCATGCTAGAAAAGATTCAGTTATGACCAATATAGTAAGCTAGAGCAAAAATTCTTTATATCAGAGTGCTGAAAATTCACCAAAAATGCTTCTTTAAAATGCCAATCCTTGGATTCTACTTCCAGGTATCGCAATGAGAAGGTAGGAGTAGGGCCCAAAGATCAGCAAACAACCTCAAACAATGTGGATGCAGAGAGAGCCACATTCGTAAAATTACAAAACACTGCCTTCAGGAGGAAGCGTGCTTGTGAACAAGCGTGCTTGTTCCTGTATCTCTCCCCTGAGTCCTGGGGCCACTCTGGCAGGTATTAAAGAACTATCAGTCCATGTCACAAACTCAAGGCTCATAGAAGTAAAAGGTATACGTAAGGTCATAGCCAATGCAGAAGAGCCAAGACTTATAGTAGGGCCAGGAGGCTAAAAGTCCAGTCCTTTCAATCTACTCTGTTTCCAACCATGTTCAATTGTAAAATTTTCCCTAGGCAGTTTGTTCTAAAGTAGGAATTCCCAGTCTCATTCCTGGAGAGTGTCTGATTCAGTAGGTCTGGGTAGGTCCTGGGTCCTGTGTACTCTCTCCTACCCCAGGTAAATTTTATGATCAGACAAGTTCAGGAAAATACAGACTACAATACTTCCTCCAAGGACAGGGTTTTACAACAGTTCTATTAATATTTGGTCTAATACTGTGGTCAGTATTAGTTACAGCATTCCTGAGCTCTACCTACTTGGAGACCTTCTGTCCCTCCACCCTCATAAAGCAAGCAAAAATGTCTCCAGACATTGTCAGATCGCCCCCAGTTGAGAACCACTTCTTTAGGTCCACAAAATGAGTGTACAGCCTTGTTCAAATAATAAGAAGAAGATATAGCCAAAACCAAGCACTAAAACCATATGCCTTCAACTATACTTCTAAATTCCTGCTTGTAACAAAGATTCACAACAAGAAAATAGTTTCCCTTCAAATTCTAATTCTATTTAATTTTTATTAGGACTCTTTTATTTTCTCTGTCAAAGATCATCCCATTATGTTTTTATTAATAGGTTCAAGTAAAAGAGAACATAAGAGGTCTTTCAGGGTTTGAAAATATTCTATTATAGTGTGTATCATATATTTTTCATAAAAGATCCTTTCAATCCAATTATCCAAAACTTCATGTAAAAATATGCTACAGCTGCAGAGACAAAAACAATTTAAAATAATGAGCCCAGAGGCTATTCTGACTTCTCCAGATCCCCAGTCTTCACTAGAATGTGACACACATTTATTTTCTTTTAAAGAGAATTATAATGAAAGTAGTATTTATTAGATAATGCTCTGGTCTTTATCTCATTTCTACTTAGCTCAGTAATTACTGCACTGAAAAAATATATTTTGGAACAGCAAGATTCATGTCAATATTAAATTTTTGGCCAAACTATAGCACTCTCAACAATCAGCAATCTGTTTTCACTTTAGAAATGTTCTTATTTAAATTTCCTAAATTTTGTGAAAAGTGTTACACTATAATATTTTGGAGCTGCTTAAGGATATTTAATAATTTATTCAACCAAAATTAAATGTATAATAGTTTTCTTAAAAAGCAAGAAAATGAAGAAATAGCTCCCCAAAAGGGTTCACCTGAACTTCTGTGATAATGCTGACTAATCACTGTTAGAGTAAGAAGAAACTTGACTGTGATGTTCATGGAACATAATTTTTATCTACAATTTACCAAATAGGGAATTGTATTTGATTTATAGTCACTCTTTTCTTCACATAATATCAAATAACATAACATTTAACAAATTCATTTATTTCCCATAACTATTAATGGGGATTTCACTTACCATTGGGTTTTTAAAGAATTCATATTTGGCATAATTTTTTCTAAAGTATAGTTTATTTTCTTCTTCCATTCCCCAGTTAGATAGCACTTCAATCACCAGCTCATGATCTTCCATTGTTCTTTCTGTAAGGAATGTTTACGTGAGTGTGTTAATAGATGGATGGATAGATGGATGAATGGATGTATAGACAGATGAATGAATAGAAAGACAAATAGGTAGAAAGAAAGAAATATGAACACATTTATCTATACAAATATATAAACCATATTATGTAAGTATCTTTATTAAATATAGCAAATTTTAACTCAATTCTAGACTAGCTAGATTGATAGTATTTTGAGCAATTTTGAATTAGTAATGTTGATTTTTTATACCAAAGCAGATTGTAACCTGAGGAGAAAAATGACAAAATATCACAATGCACTTTTTGCTAATTTTCAATTCCTTTTATTGCTATGTAAATGATAATTACGTTTGATAATAAATCTGCATTAAGAATGCAGGAGCTATTCTTTTTTCTCCCATTCGTCGTGATGCCAAAATTAAAATATTTGCCTCAAGGTTGAACAATTCACCCCATTAAGAGATGAAAAATTTTGACAGGTTCAAAATGCATTTAAGATACATAGTCTGGATCGTTGAGAAAAGTTAAAATAAATGCTTTAAAAGGAAAATTTTTAATGCAAGAACATACAATTTTTAAGAAATCTAATTTCTTGCGGTACTTTATGCTTTCAGAACTAATGTTCAAGCAAATATACTTTGGGTAGGGTGGGAAGGCACTTAGGAGGAAAGATACTTAAATGAAATAAGCAAAATCAACTTTACAGAGGGAAACGTTACATGCACGACTCCTATTTTAATAAGAAACTTGATGTCCATAGCAGTGCTATTCATAATAGCCCCGCACTGGAAACTACCCAAATGCCTATCACCATGAGAATAAATAAATAGTGGAAATAATGGAAAACACATACTACAACAACACACAACTGTATGGGTGAATTTTACAAACATGATATTAAATGAAAGGAGCCAGATACAGAGAGTACTTAAATAAAGTGACACTTAAATAAAGTACTTAAATACTTTAAGTACTTTTAAGTACTTAAAGTTCAACACAGGTAAAATCAATCTGTGGTGCTAGAAATCAGGATAATGGGGATAGTGGATGAGGGAGTACAGGCACGAGGGAACTACTGGGTGTGGATACTGTTTGTTCTGGGTGTTGGATATCCAAGTTTCTGCAACATCTGAGAGTTCACTGAGGTTGTCCACATATGGCTTGTTCACTTTTCTTATGGTATATCATATTTCAGTAAAAGGTTAAAGAAAATTTACTGTGAAATTACTAATGCAAAACAGGAAGTGAAGAGCAGCCAACAAAGGGATATAGATAGGAATGCTCTGCCTTTTTTTGGTGCTTCTAGGATCTTTTTGAAAAGTATCTGTGTCTCAAACATTCAACACTCAGTAGTGATCTGTTGCCTACAACACCCAAACCCTTGAAAGTAATGTCATACTTAAATAGAAGCTTATTCATCTGAAAGAAGTTCTTGTAAGAATTCTCCATGAATATGGATGAGTTTGAGCTAAGTGTGCATGAACACTCTGGGTTCTGTTCCTAACTCCAATTGCTCTTTTTCAGTCTCACTGACGAGCTCCTATAGCTCCTCTTCTCTTCTAAGATGCAATTCTGGACTCAAATCTTTTCTTTCCCTTTCTTCAACTAATTCACCCTACCTTCAGCCATCCCATCTATCAAGGTCCTTGAGATGAAATCAAAGGCTACAGGTGCTTTTATTCATGCTCTAGTCTCAACTGTTAGACTTTCCACCACCTCAAGACTTTGTCTAAATCTAAAGTCAGTACGGTGGTTCCCCTAAAACATCGATGCCAGCAATGCCAATTCTTAGCATATCACAAAAAGAAATGAAGCAGTGACTAGAACAGATGTTTGTACACCACTGTTCATAGTAGCATCATTTAATGGGTAGAAACACCCTCATGTCCACCAACAGATGAACGGACAAACAACATGTAGTACATACAATGGAATTCAAAGAACAGCCTTAAAAAGGAATGAAATTCTGACACATGCTACAACATGGATGGACCTCAAAGATACTATATATATAAGAAGACCTAAGTACAGATATTGTATGATTCCATGTATGTGTGATACCTGGAAGAAATTCGTAGACACAAAAAAATAAAATGGTGGTTGCAGGAACTGGGGAGCAAGGAGTTATTGTTTAATGGGTTCAGAGTTTCATTATGAGAAGATAAAAATGTTCTGCAGATGGGTAGTGGTGATGGTTGTACAATATGAATGTACATAATGCCAACGAACTATACCCTTAAAATGGTAAATGTTATGTGATGTACATTTTATCAAAATAAAAAATAAACTTGAAAAGTCATCTTCCTTTTTCTCTTTTTCCTAAATTCTCCTTTGTCCGTTGCATTTTTATACCCACTCCTATACCCTTCCACTTCTGCTATTCCCAGATACCAGGGATTTTTCCTTCAAATGTCTCTCAACAACCCCTCACTCATTCCCACTGTCACGATCCCAATTTAGACCTTCACCTTTCCTTTAAAAAATATATTTTATTTATTTATGCACACAGAGAGAGAGAGACAGAGAGAGAGGCAGAGACAGAGGCAGAAGGAGAAGCAGGCTCCATGCAGGGAGCCCGATACAGGACTGGATTCTGGGACCACAGGATCACACCCTGAGCTGAAGGCAGACGCTCAACCACTGAGCCACCCAGGCATCCCAGACTTTCACCTTTCCTAACTAATCCCCAAACTTCTGGTTTCTCACTCTTCCAATCCAACCTGGACACTGATACCATAGCAAACCTCATAAAACATGTGTGTCAATGTGACCCTTGTTCAAAAAGTTTGTCCACTTCCTACTTGCTGTGGGATACATCCATGTAGTCTGGCAGCTATACCATTCATTTATCTATTTGACAAATATTTATTGAAGGCCTACCACGCATCGTTCATCTTGGGGTTTAGAATTTAGTAATGCATACAGTTAAAAACCACTGCCTCCTGAAGCTTTCATTCTAATGGGAAGACAGACTATAAATGAAATGTAAATCTTAAAAGACAGTGATAAACACTACAAAGAAAAATAGAGCAGGGCTTTAGGAGAGAGGAGGCCTTAGGAGAAAAGAATTCATTTTCAAAAGCTTGCCAAAATAGGTCTCATTGAGAAGGTAATGTTTGAACAAAGACCCAAAGGAGAAGGGGGCATGAGTGAAACAGACACCCACAGGAAGAACCAAAACAAAGCTTCTGAGGCAAGAGCAAGGCTCTATGTTTGAAATACTGCAAGGAGGTTAATGTGGCCGAAGCTGAGTGACCAAAGGGCCAAGTATGAGGAGAAGAGGTTAGAGAAGCAATGGTGATGAGCTGGGAAGACTGGATAAAGCCTTACAGTTCATAGTTCTGACTTTGCCTTGGAGTCAGATGAGAAGGCATTTTGAACAGAGAAATAACATGAACTTATATTTTCATTGGATTGCACTGGCTATGGAGGAGAGCTGATTTTAAAAGGCTTAAGGGTAGACGCAAGACCATTTGGTGTAGAATACTGCAATTAATGAGAGGACAGATGATATGGCTTGGATTAGAGCAATAGCAGTGGAAATGTACGAAACAGGCAGACTCTGGATATATGCTGACGGTAAAGCCAAAAGGAGTTGCTGACAAATCGGACATGATTTGGTGGTTAGGGAAAACACCAAGTTCTCCACCCAAATGGTTGGAAGGATTGTGTTGCTATTAACGAGTCGGAAAAACTGTAAGAGAAGTAGGTTGGGGAGAGTCAGTGGCACTGAGATATCCAGTGGGGAATCGTATCCCTAACAACCTCTCTAGTCTTAGTTTTGTCTACTTACACAAACCAGCTGGTATTTCAGGCTTACGAAACATAGGTTCACATTAAACATACTAAATGTTAAGCATGATATCTATATTTTTTTGCAACTGCAGAGGAAGAAAATTTCAAGGTAGTGAGCAAGATATTTGCTTGTTTGTTTTATCAACCTATGTTTCTTGGTACCGATCACCTCTATCACTAAAGAATCCTATGTTCTGCCCTCAAGATACACTGTGCAGAGCAGAGGGAAAAAGTTACAGAAGTGCATTCTCTTTACTTTTGAGTTCACAATAGACCTTATCAATCTTTGACAAATATAAGTGCTTGGAGAGAATCATGCCTAGATAATTCTTGATTGCCTCATACAGGAACCCACCTTCTGTCTTCTGAGAAGCAGTTAAAAGGTTGGTGGAGGAAAGGATAGACTGAGCTAGATAAAAGTGGACAGTGTAGGTCCCAAGTGACCCTGTATCCTGTGTCCTTCCAGAACGAGAACGCTTCCATAGTGATGAGTTGATGGTGATAAAACAGCAGATATATTTAATGGTGGCATGTGGCCCAAACCAGCGGGCAGCCTTAGGAGACATCTAGCTTCCAACAGATACCCTATACCTAGCATGGTGGAAAAGCCATAGCTGAGGACAACACAGACAGATGAGTTCATAACATCTCACTACAGAGAAAGAACATGGCAACAGTACCACCCCCTCGACCCATCAGGCACATCCAAGAGCTAAGAGAAGACCATGAACTTAAGTGGCTTTATGGTAGAGTCAATAAACTAGAGAGGAACTAGAGTTTCCAGAATATGAAAAGCTGGACAAGAGTTAAACAAACACCTGTCCTGGGACTTAATGCCTCACCAGCATGTTGCAGAAATGAGAGTAGGTCTGAATCTTCAATTGAGAGTATTTTAAATCTGTATGTAACTCATTTATAATATTTTCAGTAGGCTGAACAGTGGCCCCAACAATATCTGGAGCCTATAAATGTTGCCTTATATGGCAAAGTCTTTGCAGATGTCATTAACTTAAAGAGACCAAGATTATCCTGAATTATCCAAGTCGTCTTGAAATCCAATTACAAGGAGACCTTTATAAGACAGAAAGAGATATGACCCAGACAGAAGAGGAAAGGGCAATGTGACCACAGAGGCAGATTCAAATGACAGGGACACAAGCCAAGGAATGATGGCAACCACCAGAAGCTGGACGAAGGAAGGGAAGGATTCCCTTTAATGACCCAGAAAGAGTCTGCCATCATCTTGAGTTCAGCCCAGTGACGTTAGTTGTGGACTTCTCACCTCCAGAACTGTTACAAATTGCATTTCTGTTGTTTGAAGCCACCAGGCCTGTGATAAAGTAATATCACCGTCTAATTGAACAAATTATATTTCCATCTTTCAGAAAAGGAACCTGAAGTTCAGAATAGTGAACATCTCAGGATTTGAAGAGCAGCCACATGCCTGATCCGAAGTTGATGCTCTTCCTCTGTAAGCACTGCCTCTGCCTCCTCCTACAGCTCCCACTGGAGAAGCATCCCCTGCTGCCTCTACTGAGCCTACTTATGCCCTGTTCATTTTGTCCAGATCCACTAAAATCCTCTCTCATGTTCCTGCAGCTCTGATATTTCAACTGCCTCAAATTCTTTTATTTTGAAATGTGTTCAATAAATATTTGGTAATTAAGTGAAAATAACCACATTTTGAGTGTAAGGGGAATGAAAATAATGGGCATTATTTTAAATTATATCAATCTTAACCTCACATGAAAGTAACAAAATCATTTGAATTTGGATCGTCCCAAAATTTGGAAATAAAACAACAAGGGTAGAAAAGCCAAACTGTATTTGAACAGTTATGACAAATGCTAACGAAAAGCACTTTGGGTAATATCTGTGATCACCAACCAAGCAGTAATTTACATGCAAGAAAAGCCCAGCCTACCAAGGTAGAAAGGAAAAATAACATACAATATTCGCAGAAAATTTCACAGAACTATAATACCAAATGTCTAACACATGACTGCAACGGTAAAATATTCTGGTAATCTTAAGAAGAATTTCTTCAAATAAAGCTAGACTAGAGTACATGAGAAAACAGAAGACATATTTTTGATTCCTTCAAAGATGATTTCTGGATATTCTATTGAAACTTCAGATAACATATAAAAAAGCAAATAAACAAAGTCCAGAGGATCAGATGCAGCTATGGGTTCTCACCTTATATCCTTCTCTGGTAACAGAACTAAAATTGTCTTATTATAGAATCTGGCTTTTCTGAAAATTATATTAATAATCTTTTTAAATTTATACATTCCCATCCCAATTTGGATGCACCATCATACACCATCCCCCAATTAAGTCTCATTATGTTAAAGGATTAATATTACAATAATCTGAATAACCCTAAAAGGGATGTTTGATTATCAGTTAATCACATCTTGCAGAAACTTCCTGGTTTCTTTTTTTAAAGGCAGATACCTAACTAAACACAGACCTTAGTAGAGAGGAGGTCAGCATGAAGATACAAGATGCTTAGATGGATAACTGAGAGGAAAAGAAGAATGCTAAAGAGGAGGTGAAAAGTTGCTGATGGCACCTAATTAACTTTCTATTGACTCCTCCTCTTTAAAGTCATTCTAAAACCAATTGGATTTTAAACAACTGAATGATTCTACTAAGTAACTTATATATTTCAAATATCAAAAAGAAACAGATTAATTCTGTAACTAGGGACTCTGTGCTGCAATACTCAAAAACACTGATACTAGGAACTGTCACTCAAACTGAATTCAGATACTTTGTGGATTACCATGTGATAAATGACCCTAGGTAACTGTCTCATAAATTCATCATGATTCTTTTAAAGACCTTATTTTTAAAACTTCATAAATCCATCTAAAATGCTATATTAAGATATACTATTAAAACTTTATAAAAATAAATAAATAAAACTTTATAGTTACAAATCCACTTTGAAACGTTCTGCAGTATTTTTCAGGCATTAGAAAGTGAATGACAATGACTGAATACCACTTCTATGTAGGTAGAAAAATAGGAGAGAAGCCCTCTTAAATCACTTCAAAACAGCATCCAAAAAAAGAGAAAAAAAGCCTACTAAAGAGCAAAGAAATGCTTTCTTAAAACTAAAACAAAAGCTTCAAATCACTTTAAATTTTATCTTTGTTTCCGACAGACCAGTGTGAAGTGTCATGGCAATGCAACAAAATATTGCCAAATAATAGCAACATATAATTGTTTTCTATTTGATTTTCAGAAACTTTTTCTTTAAAAAAAAAAAAAGAAGAAGAAGAAGAAAAAGAGTAAAAGAAGTTTCTTCTGAAACTGTTGATTTCACTTCAAAGTCTTTTAAAAACCCTCAATCCTCCCAGAATGGAAAGTGTTCACCTGTGACCTTCTGCCTGGATTTCTTCGCTGAATCTACTGAAAGTACAGCGTGAGGCTCAAATAGAAACCTGAGTCCCTACTCTTCTCATCACTTGATAAGAGAAGAAACAAAAGTGGCTTTTACCTCTAATTCGCCCAGAAAACAATTCTTTGTATACCTTTGTTACAGGAAACTCCAGGAGACAAATGGTCCTTGTACTTCTCTGGGCTAGGCAGAAACTACATACATTTTGTCAATCTTATTTTCAGATAAAAATGAACAGCCTCTGACCAAGCAAAACAAAAACTGGAGAAGCAAAGAATACAATAGGGCTCAATGCTGAAAGCTTTCTTAATCTAAGAAAACTATTTAATACCAAGGAACTCCTCTGGAAAAATTGCTACCATCGTATTCAGCTCCCCAAGCGCAATTAATAGAAAAATCTTGACACTTAAGCTTGATGGGTATAATAAAGGCCTTGTGGATCATTCTTCAACAAACTGAAATATTCTTCATATTATCTCTGACTCACTGATCACAACTTGTATTCATAGAAATCCTTACTTTTCCACCAAGTATCTGCATACACATCACCTCAAGCTGACTGGTAAATACCCAGAGAGTTTAGAAATAGCCTCCATAAATTCTAAGTTACCAAATGCATCCTTTAAAGACAGAGCAAATTTCCACCTGGGCATGGCATGTGACTTCTTTGGTTTCTTTTGCAAGTCTCTTCTTTCTATGTATGTTGTAATCCATCCTTTGAACTGCTTTATATAAGTACCTTACAGTTTAGTACAGTTTAGTTCAATAACCACTTATATGTCCTAGATGCTTGGTTACAAAGAAATACACAGAGTTCCAGCCCTTGTGGAATTACTGTCGACTTTTAATAATATGACCACTGTTATGATAGTTGCAGAAAATGTTAACAGCAGGTCAGAAGATAGGTACTTGGGCAACTTGGAGCTTCAGGAAAATGTCTAAATCTTTATAAACCTCTTAAGTTTTTAAAATTGTGGGTTTTTTCTGATTTCTAAAATAATACATTTCCATTATTGAAAATTTGAAAACAATGGCCAGCAGACAATCACCATCCATCTTTAACCTCTCAATCAGGAATTAGCACTGAACATTTCAGTATATTCCCTTCTTGTTTTTCCTCTGGGTCCATATGAATGTATGTGTATATATTTTTCACAAAATTTAGGAAACACCATACATATGTTTATATGTACTCATCCAGTCAATCAATCATCTTTAAAATCTTATACCTGTCCACATCAGACTTCAAAGAAAAAACTCCAAAAACATAATCAAAAGCTACATGATTTATATCCTATGGATGTAATGTAATTTATTACATCCCTCTATTATTATATCATTAGGTTTTATTTTTCTAATTAATACTGCCTGAACAACCTTATATTTATTTCTTGGCAAAATTTGGTTGTTTTCCACACCCCAGTCTAGCATGTACTTGTGGAAATGTCTCTACCTCAGGACACAATTCATCAGTTACTCCCAGTGCTTCTGTTATGTTCAGGATTTGCAATTTCCTAAAGGATGTATGAGAAATGGTAGTTCCAGCAAGCATCCTAATTGTCTCAAGGAACAGCTGCTTGGAACACAGAACACACAGCTCTGTCTCCCTACCTACTCTCTGATAGAAGGGGCAAATCTACTTCATAAGGTTGAACGTTAGGGTGCCACCAACTGCTTTTTTCTTCTCCTCTAAGACTGTGGCACTAGGTTCGCTGGCTGTCAGCTTGGACAGCTGAGGGTTTTGACCTTACTTTATTTTTATGATATTTTCGGGAAATGGCTAGCAGTTATCCTTTGCTACCATTTTTTTTTATTTTTTTATTTTTAAGGATTTTATTTATTTATTCATGAGAAACACAGAGAGAGAGAGGCAGAGGGAGAAGCAGGCTCCATGCAGGGAGCCCAACGTGGGACTTGATCCCGGGGTCTCCAGGATCAGGCCCTGGGCCGAAGGTGGCGCTAAACGGCTGAGGCACCAGGCTGCCCCTTTGCTACCATTTTTGACCAAAATTCCAAGTAAGCTTTGGAAGAGGTATAGCCAGGTAAGGATGGGTGAGAAAGGACTCGCTGAGGGCCCTAATGGTGGGAGCAAGAAAATGAAGGAGTAGAAACTGTAGTGCATGTGGGCAAGTATAGGCATTTCTTTAATGTATAAACTTAAAGTGGAGGAGGAGGGGAGACAGAAGGCTGGAGATAGGAGGGATAGTTAGGTCACAGGTGCTACAAGCCCCACAAAGGACCTTGGACCCTAACGCATGAAGAATCAGGTCTGCGTTCACATGGATAACGCTGGTATGAGCAGAGGCAAGGGGACCAAAAACAAGGCTAATATAATACCTGAGGAGAGAGATGGTAAGACCCGAACTCAGGCTACATGAACACTGAGGAGGAAAGATCAGCTGGACCAGGAGGCAGATTTAGCTATAAGCACTCTTCTCGGGTTCATATTCTCTGCCTCTAGCCTTCATGTGCCACCAGGACATGGTGCCTCCTCAAAGCTCAGGTCAGTCTAAGGAGAGAAGGAAGCCTGATGCCACATACCCTAAAGGCGTCACAATTATTTGTGCTGGTGATAAAGGTGGTCACAACTCTGATGGCTGGTAGGTTACAAAGAGCACTGAAAGTACAACTGCGTATCAGCTCCAGACAACAGGAAAAACACTTGTGACTCTTTTGTAAAAGAGAAAAAAAGTGAAGGAGCAGCTTCAAAGCAGGCAGCTGTGAGGCGTTAACTCGTCGTTGCTGTGCACTGTTTCTGTCTTAAAAGAGATCACGTGGGTATAGCTGCACACATAAAAATGGTTTCATTAAAAGCCTCCAGTCATTCATTTTGCTTATTAAAGCCACTCCACAATGATATTCACAATGGAACTCTCAGCTGTCCCTAGCAATGACACTAAAATACAATTAATTCTTCTTCCCGAGGAGTCTATAGGTATGTGCTTGAGGTACTGTGTTAATTGCCACTGCTTCATACCATGGCTTCAATTAGGAATCAAAATGGGAGCAAGACAAACATGGATCCCATTAAGTTCCAGAGGACTTAAAACTGAAGTTTTTGTCCCCACCCCATTCCCCCCCCTCAATCCTCTGATGCTAAAAGCAGAGGGCTCCATCTGGGGATCGACAGTGACATCCAGTGGCCATGAACTAAAACATACCAGTTACAAAATGTTACGTATGTGAGCAGGGCAAATATTTGTTGATGTACTGATATTTTAAATTCAGTGTCTATGAAACTGTGTGCAACTAGAACCTCATCATAACATGATCACAAATCAGGCAAATCAGAGATTTGTAACAAAATTAGGATATTTAGCTGCCTTCCATGATTTACTCTGCCTATTAAAAATCCCAGGAGCATACGTTAATAATTACTGCCAGAGGAGATGAAATATTGATATTGTATTCAGAGTTCCAAATGTCATATTACCGTTTATGTTATATACCAATTCAAGGATAAGTAATTTCCAACACGATCCTCTTGCTCAGTCAAGAGAAATAGCTTGCTCTGCTATAAAGTGAACTGGGTTAGATGAGGTGGACCACAGTAATTTCAATACTACCTTGTTAAGAAAAATTTATCTGAAAATTTTCTTGAGCGTTCAAAATTTTAACTTTTACTCAAACCACGCATGAAAGACAAAGATGGAGAGTGAGAAAGAGACAAACCAACCATGGAATCCCAGGAACGTGAAGAGAAACAAACTCACTTCAGTGGAAAATGCATAGACTTTAGAATCTGAAAGGACCCACATGTGAGCCATGTTTGATTCCAGGCAAGGAATTTCATCACTGAGTCTCTGTATTCCTATATGTCAAAGGGAGATGAGAAAACACATCTTGCAGGGTTGCAATGAGGCTAAGTAATGAGAACATTAAACGTTAAAACCTCTCATTCTGTGCCTTGCATGTATAAGATGCACATTAATAGCAGCTATCACACATATGCATTCATATTAAAACTACTACAAAATAAAATAAATAAAATAAAATAAATAAAATAAACTACTACTAAAACTGAAGTTTCCTTTGCCAAAGAAAATGTCTCTCTGAAAACAGACTTTCAATTCCATAAATCTATCATATTTTGAACGTTAAGTGCTCTTCCATCTGACTTTAGAATTTGTGATGTATTTTAACAGATCAAAAGCAACAATAGTAGCATATTTATTAACAATATAAAATGTCTCTGACCCTTTCCTAAGCTCCTCTTGGTCATTAAAGTGACCTCAAGTACAGAAAACCCTTAACTCTCTCTCACCTATCCCACAAGTCACCATGTTCTCACCTCTAAGGCTTCAGAGTCTCAAAAATATCACATCTCATACCAGTGTAGACTATACTGTGAAGATGGTACAAGGAGAAATGACAGAAATAACAGATGGGCCAGGATTTATTGATCCAGGAAGCCACAGGTAGTTTGATGTAGAAGCAAAACAAAGTTGCTTAGCCTCTAAACGGTTGAATTCTGGCCTTCTTGGTAGTATATAGTTGACCCTTGAACAATGTGGAGGATAGGGGTACAGACCTCCCCTTGCAGTCAAAAATCTGGAAGGCTTACTGATGACATAAGCAGTCGATTAATACATATTCTGACATTACATGTACTATATACTGCGTTCTCACACAAAAGTAAGCTAGAGAAAAGAAATGTTATCAAGAAAATCATAAGAAAGAGAAAATAAATTTACAGTACTGAACAGGATTTACTGGGGGAAAAAAAACACATATAAGTGGATCCACAGAGTTCAAACCCATGTTATTCAAGGGTCAACTGTACTTTCAAAACTAAATCAGGATCATATTGCTCTCTGACTCAAAGACCTCCAGTCACTTTTTTCTCTCACTCGGTGTAAAAGCCAAGCCCCTCCATGGAATATAAGACCCTAGATGAGCTGGCTCTGCAGCAACCCTACCGAAATCCACTCCATCACTCTGCACCCCTGCTCCAAAAGCACTGGCCTCTGGCCGCTGCCTGAACACAAGGACACTGCCACAAATATTCTCCTCAACATCATACTTCAGGGACACCTTCACTGATCCCTCTATCTAAACTGTGTCGCCTACTCCCCCTCCCCCGCCAAGATGCTCTTTCCTTCTTCCTTGCCTTTTCCTCTTTTCCCCAGCACAGGCAACTCGAGGTTTTTAAAAGTTCACATTTTACCCCTTTGCTTTTACAAAAAAAAGACCTACATTAGTATCTGTTTATGCCAACCAACAGAAATCTAAGGAGGATTTTTGCTTTTACAAAAAAGGTGAAAAGTGAAAATACCATTCAGCGTGTGCTTTGCAATGAGCCCTTATAAAGGCAGCAGGCTCCACAGAGCAGCAGGGAGAGCGGTCCTGCCAAGCTCCTTCCAGGGAACTACACTCAGCATCTCAGCATCAAGCAAGCTCTCATAGCTTTGAACTTTGTCTGGGAGCATCTGTGCTTTATCTTGTTTTATTTTGTGCATCTGTTGGCAAGATGTGTCCTAAGATATCAGAAAATGCTAAGAGAGGTTATTTCTGGGATCTGGGAATGCTCAAATGTTTTCCCATATAAATTAACAGTAAATACTTCTTTGCTCTATACCATTCCAGCTTACAAAAGCATTCACAGGAGTGCTCTACTTTCAGATAGCAGGAGAAACCTATACTTATCATCACCTAAGGGATTACAAATTTTAGCCATATGTCTCTTACTTTCTCTTCCCATGAGAATGCAAACTCGTAAGGGCAGTATCTTTTGTCTGTTATGTTCATAATCTACTCCCCAAGATCTACACACAAAATAGGCTTGGCATAAAATAGTCAATAAATAGATATTTAAGCTGTTTGAGTAAGTCAACAGGAAAAGGCAGGGAGAGTTCCTAGTTTTTGTGAAATCTGTTAAAGTGAAAAGAAAAAAAAAATAAGATGAATTTTTAGGTCCACACACATACACAAAAACAAGGTAGTCCACAAAAGGAAACACAGATTATGTTAAAACGGAGAAAAAATAAAGAAAGAAAGAAAAAAAAGAAAATAGAGATTTTCATTAGCTATCATCTAATGTTTCAGTGCATCCTTACAGAACTAAAGCAGCTAATAAATAAACCAATAAAAGAAAGAAAAAGAAGCTGGTAAATCTAATACGCGTTAGTATTGGGGCAGCATTATATTGGCATTTTTCTGTTTAAAGATACAACCTGAGTGGGGTGCCTGGGTGGCTCAGTCAGTTGAGCAGCACTGGGACTGAGCCCACCTTGTGCCCCATGCTTAGTGCAGAGGCTGCTTCTGTTCTTCCCCTGCCTTGTGTGTGCACAGGCTCAAGTTCTCTGTCAAATATATAAATCAAATCTTTTTTTTTAAAGATATAATCTGAGTGAAAACAAGAGGAAAGAAAAAGAACACAAGAAAGCTGTGAAACAATTTCTTTCTCATAATCTTTGGTCTAATGCATGGTTGATGAAGCCATAAGACACTATTCTCACATCTTTGATTTTATTTCAGCATTTCCAGAAAATAGAGTAATGGATAAATACATTTCTATTTGATGCCTAAAAGTTTAAATTTAGTACGTAACTCAAATTAATTCTCAATGTTCCATTTTAAGCCTCTACATTAAAAGACCTGTGCATTTTATTCCTTAATATAATTTGCTGTGTGGTTTCAGTGAAAACTGGTGCTTGATTTAAAGAGTAGATTTTTATCATTAAACATCAAGCTATTTTTTTAGGGATAAATTATAGTGACTATAACCAAAAAGAAAAAAAGTTTTTAAAGTTGCTTCAAAAGAAAAAATTAAGAGTATAAAATACTGTAATTACATACTAAGCTAATTAAGAGCTGTATTCTTGGGCAGCCTGGGTGGCTCAGTGGTTTAGTGCTGCCTTCAGTCCAGGGCCTGATCCTGGAGACCCGGGATCAAGTCCCACATCCGGCTCCCTGCATGGAGCCTGCTTTTCCCTCTGCCTGTGTCTCTGCCTCTCTCTCGCGCTCTCTCTCTCATGAATAAATAAATAAAATCTTTAAAAAAAAAAAAAGCTGTATTCTCACAAACACATATAAAAGTAGTTTAGAATATGGCGAGTATCTATTGAGAGTTAAAACTATACTTTTAGGAGATTCACAGTCATGAATAGAAGTTAAATTAGTTACAAACAATAATGCAGAAAATATATGTTGAACTTTTTCTGCTCTAAGAAGGCGAGACAGCACGTCACACTGGCTGAAGTATGACATACCTTCAGAATTCAGGTTTTCTGTCAATGTTATCTGATATGGAGGCGGGTTGGGGGGGAAGGATTTTGCAGATATGATTAAAGGATCTTGAAATGAAGAGATTATCCTGGATGATTATCTGGGTAAACTCTAAACAGTACCATTTTTGTAAGAGAGAGGCAGAGAATGACTCGACAGAAGAGGAAGCTCCATTGTGACCACAGAGACAGAGATTGAAGTGATGCAGCCAGAGCCAAGGAATGCCAGCAGCCACCAGAAGCTGGAAAAGGCAAGGAACAGATTCTCTCCTAGAACCTCCAGAGGAAGTGTGTCCCTGACAATACCTTGATTTCAAGTCAGTGATACTGATTTCAGACTTCTGGCCTCCAGAACCGTGAGAAAATAACTTTTGGTTGTTATAAGCCACCAGGTTTACAGTCATTTGTTACAGCAGCCACAGGAAACTCATACGGAATTCAAAGAATCAAATGACATTATCATAGCAAACTTACTTCTTTTTCACTACTTATTATGGGAAAATGTTTTTTTAACACTAATATCTGTAAAAATAAGAAAAGGTAAAATAGTACTGTTGCCAAATTTTGTCTCCCTCTAGCAGAAGAATGAAAATCTTCTATAACTTATTCTTAAAAATTAGGGGGAAAAACCCTCTACATTTTACAATACAGAGATGCACTTCAAATTAAAAATATATTTTTTTAACAGTTGTTCTTTATGTTTGTGACTTTAAAAGGTAAAGAAGTTACTTAATTCTTCAAGAAAAAGTTAAGGTGCCAGAACTACCACTATTGATACTTCCCATGTCTGTGTGACAATTCAAAAAACAGTTCAAATAACAGTTTATTTTATTAACTTCTCAAAAACTGTTCATTGTGCTACCAAAGATTATTATGAAATTCATCTATCGGGCACCTGGGTGGCTCAGTAGTTAAGCAACTGCCTGTGGCTCAGGTCATGATCCCAGGGTCATGGGATTGAGTCCCACATCAGCTCCCCGCAGGGAGCCTGCTTCTCTCTCCATCTGTGTCTCTGCCTCTCTCTGTGTCTCTCTTGAATAAACAAATAAAATCTTGAAAACAAGAAAGAAATTTATCTATCAATTTGTACCTTATGTTTTGGCTCCCAAATTCCCATCTATCGCTATTTAAACAAAGAAGTGTAGGAAATGGGGCAGCCCAGGTGGCTCAGCCGTTTAGCACCACCTTCAGCCCAGGGTGTGATCCTGGAGTTTCAGGATTAAGTCCCACGTGGGGTTCCCAGCATGGAGCCTGCTCCTCCTTCTGCCTGTGTCTCTGCCTCTCTCTCTCTCTCTCTCTGCCTCTCATGAATAAATAAATATTTAAAAAAAAGAAGTGTAGGAAATGTGTAATATTTCTACCCTTACTTTCACTTTGTGAAACATTCTTTGTCTCCCAACCACCAACACCAAAAATAAAGAAAAGGACTATTCATAATTCTCTTTTCTTTCTGTCTGAAGAAAATCTTTGCCATATGATTGAAATGAACAGAAATGCAATGATGTGGACTATGGTTCTGCATCCTTACCTAGTCCTATGTGAGGCAGATGCTCAAAAAGGGTCCAGCTGTGGTCATCAATGTAATGATTCTTCAGGATCAACAGCTGGCAAACATCTCGGGCAGTTATGTCACTGGGTACCTCTAAAGCCCTGCTGGTTTCATCTTCACTGTATACTTTAATTACCTGTGTAGGTAGAAACAAGAAAATGAGCTAACATATCCTATTAAAAATATCATTCTAATAAGTCATAAAAAAACTTACTGGTTGTGCTGATTACAAAGTCCTTATATGGATTCTTGTACATTTAATTTCCTGTAACACTGAATGAATGTTGCCTATCCAAGACTTGTTTATAATCTGTCAAAACCACTTGGTCTGACAACTTCCACTCTCTCCAGTGTCTACAAGAGGACACTGAATGACCATTTAATCTCATTTCTCTACCACTCTGGTCTACTAAAAAGCCTCATATCTCTTAATATTATTTCTATTCCATATTTATATCCTGTAAATTATCCAAGTAGCATGGGTGATTTATTTCCAGATACATATAGGTAGTAAAAGCAATAAGTAGAATCAGCCTTTATGAAAAGATTTCTCTATTTCAGGTTATGGAGATTTTGGTAGACTGGCTAGATGTATACCAAATCCTTTTCTTTTTTCCCTTGCAATTGGTTGTGACCGTGGGATTGAGTGTTAGTCAATGGAGTATAAGTACATTCAATGTTGCACTTTCAGGCCTAGTCCATAAAAACCTCCCATTTATTGTCCCCCAATATACCAATTATACCACCCTCCCACTGAATGGTAATGACAAGGACCAAGAGGGAAGAAAAGTCATGGGACAGAAGGAGCTTTTGCCCCTTCATGACCACATGAGCCAATTAAGAATACCCATATGTAACTTTGACATAAGCAAGAAATAAACTTTTATTGTATTCACTTACTATGAATTTGTATTTATCTATTACAGGAGCTAATGTCACCCTAAATTACACAGAATTAGAGAGAATTTCATATACGATAGTCCCCTCAACATTTACCAAGTAGTGCTATGTGCTAGAATTTCTGCTATTAATTATGGTATGTTATATAGTAAATTAATTATAAGAAGATAAATACCTATGATAATAGTATAGTAAGATCAACATACGCACATAACACAAGTGAGAAATGGTAAGAAAATTCACTATAAGAAAACACTTGTTACAAAAATATGGACATTTTTAGTAATTCAAACAAGTGCAAATTAAAATGATGTACCAATTCTGTCCTACCAATTTTTTAAATTACACTTAATAACAGTGTGATGAAACACTTCCTCTCTTACAGTGACAGGAGTGATATGAATTGGTAAAATTATTTTGTACACCTGTTGCAAAGTATTCAAAAGCATTTAATGGTCCATTCCTTTGATTCAGTAATTTCACATAGTTAAACTATCTCAGCAACTCTGTTAAATGTGGAAAATGGCTTCGGGCATAGACATATCCAGCAAAGCATTACATATAATTCTATCAATCTAAATATTCAACAATGAAAGAATGATAACTGACAGTACTTTCCTAGAATGGAATATTATATAGAGCTTAAAAATGTTATTCAAGGAAATGATACAAGAACTTTAAAAAATTCTTAGGTAAAATAAGATCATGACACCAAAGCATACTTTGCATGGTACAGTGCAAACTTCCTTGTTGGACTGGCTACCAGGCACCTATCTGTCTTCTTCTAACAAAATTCTCATTGCCTTCGAGAGCACACTCCCTCCCCCACCATCAGTCTTTGTAGTTCTGGAAACTCTACCATCAGCTCAGCCATGGAGAGGGGGTCTATTTACTTAAAAAAGAGCCAGTTGTTAAATGTTCAGGAACTGCAAGCCAGGCATCCACCTTGAAATCAGCCATGGTGTGAGCATGTATACTAAAGAAATTGGCAATTGCTACAAATAAGGTCTTCTTTAAAAACAAAACAAAACAAAACATATTTTTAGGGCCAGCTTACCAGTGAGCCACTGCCTCAGATCCTGATAGATATTATCCAGACTGATCAACCAGCACCCAGAATCCCTTTGCCAACAGTAATTATTTCAGAGAAGGTCATAAGACCTAACCAGAGCCAGTCAGAGCCAATCTGAGAATCTATTCACCTAACTATAGAGTGGACTCTCTTTTCCAGTAGGCAGACATAGGATGAAGCAGATAGCATCAACAAAAGTAAAGACTGGGAAAATGAGGACCCCATGGAATGAGCCACGCTAAGAGATAGAGTCCTGAGAGTATCTCCGAGCTCCTGGATCAGCTGAATTGGATTTCTCTGTGTTTTTATCACATATGTGCTGTGAGGCTCTAAGTGTCTAGTGGTAACACCCACCTACTTATCTCCCTTGCTCTAGCCGTGGACTCCCTCCAGTTCAGTCTCCATACTGCTAGCAGAATAAACTTGCTAATTGTCAATCCAATCAGGTCATTCTGCTAATGAAATTCTTCAGCGTCTCCTCATCGTCCTAACTCAAGCAGCTCATCATGTTTACTAAGATCCCTTATAAGGTGCACATCCTTCACTAAGTGTTTTAGTACAAGGCTGTCACAGACAGTGACTGTTGTTTCCTTCAGAGAGCTTAGAGTCTAGTAGGGAAAGCAGTATTAAAAAAATAATTACAAACTAGGGCATAAAAATGCTGTATATTACTAACCATAAAATGGGGTTAGGAGAGACATAACCTGCCAGAAGGAATCTGGCAGGTTCTAAGGACTAAGAGGAGTGAGGGATGACAGGGGCAGTCAACAGGCAGCCTGTTCCTAAGGAAACCAAAGTGATGGGCAGGATGGTGGTAACAGGGATGCATGGTCCTAAGTTCAGAACTGACATCAGAACCATCGAGCTTTTAAGTAGTAAACAAACACATAGACATGGATACATCTGGGGAGGGAGAAAAGGAAGAACAAAAGAAAAGACAATCTAGGACCAAACCCTGAGAAATACCAATATGTAATGGTGACTTAGAGGCAAGAAAGTCTCATAGATCAAGAGGAGTAAAAAGAGAATCAGGGAACCCATGCAATAAAGCCCAAACTTTAGCATGCACACGACATGCACACCCTCCAGGAAACCAACCTACACAACAGATCATTCTGTGATCCTAGCCAAATGTGACAGGTACTTGCAACCTGTTCTTAGTTGCATGTGAGTTATCCTCTACTTGGAATCAATGCTTCAACCACCAATAACATGCTTTATTTGGCAAATTCCTACCTTATCATTTGGCCCCAGCTTCCATGGCACTGCCTTCAGAAAGTCCTCCCTGACTGCCCAAGGCTTTGTAATTTATAGTGCCCTTTTTACATGCTCTTATTTTGTAATTTTCTATTTGCATGTCTTTTTCCTCAACTGTACTAATAAATCCCTTCAAGGATCTATTTATCATTTGACATCATACTTAAGGTACCTAGCCCAAGGCAGTGTATGGTTTAATAAAGATCTTTGGAACAAATGAACTTTGTACCCCTGTAGTGCCAATCAAAGTGTTTTTGACATAGGAGGGACTCAATACATATTTATAAACTTTAAAAATATTTTGTCACAAAGTGTGTGAATAAGCTTGGTAAATTAAAATTCTTTTCAATAATCAAGAAAGAAACAAGTTTTCTTATAAATAGTTCTAGGTAAGAATTGACTTAGTATCGCTGTTCTAAGTGGGCAGTTCTGAGTTGTGAAATCACTGAGGTTGCTATATAAAGTGGTATATGAAAATACACAGTCAAAATCAGGTGCAATTGTTTGAGCTTTCACTTCAGTTGATTCATTTTCTCATTCATTAATACATGTGGTTCACTAAGATCCCAAGGTCCGTTTGGAATCTCAGTGTTTCCCATGATGGCATGCAGGAAGTTAATGCTCTTTAGCATGTGTCTTGAGGATCTGTATCCAGGCTAGATAATTGGTCAGGTTCTAAGGGACGCTGTCCACTGTATCTCTATGTGCTGTGGCTACCACCAACTGGATCAGGTGCTGGTACATGCTCCTGACAAAAGCCATTTGAAGACGACTACTCCTGAGGGGAAGAAAGGATCTGACCCTGTGGCTGCTCCTTCACATGGCACAATCATGAGCCACTGTCTCAATTCCCTCAGAAGCCACCTGGAAAATCCCATGCCTGGAGATGGGGGTGGAGTGGGGGAGAATGTCATGGTGGCCACTGAGAAGGTTCCCAGTAATTCCTGGCTACCCATGTTTCTTTCCACTGAACTCCCATCACCTGGGCTAACAGAAGTATGCCTCTTACTTTTCATGCTCTATCTTTTATATCAGAGGAACTGAGAAATTTAAAAGAAAAAAAAGCAAAACAAAACTGGAGACCATCTGAAGCCTAAGCCAAATTCAAGAAGTGGGCAAGAATTGAACAAGAGGTAAATCTAGGGAAAATGAAAAAGGTATCTACCCAATTAGGAAATGCCAGTTATTTTTTTCAGACTATGTCACTGCAAATTTGAAAGACACAGGTTGTCAAGAATCAAAACACATATATTTAGAAGGATTAGGCCAATTCAATGTTTGGAATAGGTACATGTACTCATTTTAAAATGAGTAACACCTGCTGGAAGTAAAGCTTAATATTTTCTTTTGAGCTCAGTTTCAAACTCGTATTTTTAAACTTTTATTTAATTTTGACATTTATCCCCAAATACACATTTATCTAAGAATGATAAAATTATATATTTTTTAAATATTTTATTTATTCATGAGAGAGAGACGCAGAGACATAGGCAGAGGGAGAAGCAGGCTCGATGCAGGGCAAGGAGCCTGATGTGGGACTTGATCCCAGGATTCCAGGATCATTCTCTGGGCCGAAGGCAGGTCTAAATTACTGAGCCACCCAGGGATCCATTAAAATTGTATTTTAATTGATATGAAAGCAGCAGAAAATCCCTGTCAGCTCTGAAATCTACTCAATAAATGTGAAAAGTTCCTTATTCTACAAAAGGGTGCCTTCTCAGAGTCTCATTTTATTACTATTTATTTCTCCTTGAAATCTATGAAAAAAGGAAAGATAATCTAAGCCTAAACTCTCTAGTAGAGTTGAATATGTCCCTTGCCAAAAGTATTACTCCACAAAACCGTCCTATTTAAGAGAGGAAGTCAAGTCATCTGAAAACCTCCATGACTAGGATGGATTAAAACTAGGTTAAAGGGACACCTGGGTAGCTCAGCGGTTGAGCGTCTGCCTTTGACTCAGATCCTGATCCTGGAGTCCCGCATCAAGCTCCCTGCATGGAGCCTGCTTCTCCCTCTGCCTATGTCTCTGCCTCCCTCTCTGTGTCTCTCATGAATAAATAAATAAATAAATCTTAAAAAAAAAATAAAACTAGATTAAAAATGTTTGTGATCAAGTAAAAAAACAATAGCAGGGCTGTTCTTAAGACTCATTAGAGCAAAATAGTGGTATCCTGTTTCTTCTACATACTGAATGGTAAAGAAGAGATTTTAAGATCATATAATTACGCTACTTAATAAAGGGATATTATAATTTCCAGTTCGGCGGTCCAAATTCCCAGCTTTCCTTTATAACAGGAAAAAAATAGGGGGAGGAAAATGTTATGCATACCAACTGATCATCTGAAATGATATGCCAGCAGGAGGAAATCCTGCCTGACACTAAAGAATAGGAGCTTTCTTTGTTTCATCAATGAATAGATACTTGACCAGCAAGAAAGACATGCACGATAAGGTCTGTCTATAACATCCCTGCAGCATAAACAGAGCGCCCAAGGACAGCCAACCGTGTACACACAGGCTGTGTTTAGGCAACCCTTCCGTGTCACTGTAATCCTGACAGTCAGGGCAACCTTGGCCTTTGGAGTGGTTTACAGCTTCAAAAACTGCTCTGGGAGTATATGGCATCTAGCAGTGAAAACGTTCTGCACAGACACAGTAAACCCTGCAGGGGATGCTGGAATGTGAGCAGAGCAGATCTCTGTTTTGGCTGACATCCTTATCAAGGCAGTTTATACACTTTATACTTCAAGTCCTCTAGACTGCCCTCCACAAAAGTGGCAGCAAGAGATTAAAAACCCATTTTCAAAGCAGTAGACACAACAACATTCAAATATACAGAAGTGGAAAGAAATGGTTAACTTTTTAGAAGAAAGTTTGGGGCCCCTAAAGCCTTGAGACCAAAAGATAATATGTTTAAAATATAAGACAACGGCCATTTCTGAAAAACAAAGAGATCAAAATTTTTTTTAAGATTTTATTTATTTATCCTTGATAGACACAGAGAGAGAGAGAGGCAGAGACAAAGGCAGATGGAGAAGCAGGCCCCATGCCGGGAGCCCGATGTGGGACTCGATCCCGGGACTCCAGGATCGCGCCCTGAGCCAAAGGCAGGTGCCAAACCGCTGAGCCACCCAGGGATCCCCGAGATCAAATTTGAAAGTCACTTCAATACATATCATCTTGCCCCCAAAGCACGCATAGTATTCATCTGCTACCATCACCATCTGCTACAATCACTGTTCTGATTCTCAGAACAGATTATTCAAAAACTTAGGAAAGCATGGGCAATGACCAAATGGCCAGCCTTTCTCTTCCTCCCTGCAGACCCCAGGAATGTGATGGCATGGTATAGCTAGTTCCTTCCCAACCTGGATCCATCCTGGAATATGTGAAATGAACTCAGGGTTGTCATCGGTCATGTGGCAATGTCACAGAGTAAAGGGGGCAGTAACCCCTTGATAAGTAATTAACTACAGCAGGGTAGCTTTCCCCCACTTATCATTTTTTTTTTAAAGAAAGAAGGAAAAAAAAAATAAAGAAAGAAGGAGGAAGGAGTAATAATCATTCAGCAGGTAAAAAAATGAGCATGGTTTAAGCATAAATATATGACCAAGAATCCACAAAATGAAGTGAGAAAAACTAAAAGAAGGAAGAGGAAAAGGAGAAAAAGAAAGAAAGAGCAAAAGAGGAGGAAAAAGATCACTGGGACATAGTTATTTCCTATGTCAAAGCTTCTACTTTGGGGGATCCCTGGGTGGCGCAGCGGTTTGGTGCCTGCCTTTGGCCCAGGGCGTGATCCTGGAGACCCGGGATCGAATCCCACGTGGGGCTCCCGGTGCATGGAGCCTGCTCCTCCCTCTGCCTGTGTCTCTGCCTCTCACTCTCTCTCTCTGTGTGACTATCATAAATAAATAAAAATTAAAAAAAAAAAAGCTTCTACTTTGGGAAAATTTAAATTTAATTTTTAAATTAACGACATTCAAATATTACATTTAATATTTAAACATTGATTCTTATGAATTACTATTTAATTCAAAATAATTTAAACAGCATGTTTAACTACCAAGACCTTACTATAATGAAAAGTATCTAACTTCTAAAATGAAACATTAATTCTTTTATTGTATCTATTAATTATATATGTTGTTTACATACGGTTAATAGGAAGCAATAAATAAGGCCCACAGAGGTGTGAAGTAAAGCTTATTTCTACAGCTCTTTAAAAGCTCTTTAAATGTTATCCAAGTGGGCAGCCCGGGTGGCTCAACGGTTTAGCGCCACCTTCAGCCCAGGGTGTGATCCTGGAGACCTAGGATGGAGTCCCGCATCGGGCTCCCTGCATGGAGCCTGCTTCTCCCTCTGCCTGTGTCTCTGCCTCTCTCTCTCTCTCTGTGTGTGACTATCATAAATAAATAAAAAAAATTAAAAAAAGATTATAAAGCTATCTTTCAATGCTTCAGGTTTTTTTCCCTCTATTATTTTTAACAGATAGGGAATGTACCTAAATCATGAGAAATATTTTTATATCAAGGTCAGAGCAGCCCTGGATTTTTACATTCTTCTAAATAAGGAATGCAGTGTCCTAAGATAAAAGAAGACATTCTTGAATATTTTGATTAAGCAACTCAGTGTGTTCCCTTGAAGGAAATGGAAAATAATATATTCATTATTACTTATTCCAAATCTCTAAAAAAAATGGTATATTTTAAAAACAAAACCTGTTCCAAAAGGCCCTAATAGCTCATGAAAAGCTACTACTCCTTTATTGCCACCTTGTGTTATTTTTCTAGCTGTCAAATATTTATTAAGAGCAAAATAGTACATAGTTTAGAGAAATCACGTTGTAGGATATCTTAAATTCTCTCCATTAAAAAAGATTTCAAGAATACATTTTATTTAAGCATGAAGAATACATATTCAATTAGTTATAAGATATTAACTCAAAACAGATACTGTCACCAATATCAGAACTACAGAAATTGACTGGTACAAACAGGTCTACATAGCTCCTTTCAAATTGATGCCTTATAATCCTTTCCTTATTCTCTAACACCAAACATATTATTTTTTCTCAGTTTCTTGAAACAGCCATGCTCCTTCCTGACACAGGGCCTTTGCATACACTACTAGAACTGCTTTTTACACTGTCTCCCCACCTTCTACTTTTCATCCCTGAGACGAACTATTATTTCTGCGGGGAAGTTTCAATGGCCCTTCCAGTTTAGGTCCAGGCCCTTTGTTCCATGTAGGTGTGTCCAAAACCATGTAATTACTATCCATCAGCCTCCACTGCTGAAAATGCTGCATGACAACAGGAATGATATCAATGTTTGCTTCCCATTGTGTCCCAACAGTTAGTACGGTGCCTGGAACACAGCTGATAACCAAAACTATTCTTTTAGTGATGAATGAACCTATCATGTATAGCCCTGTAGAAGACAACATTAGGGATTTTAAAACAGTAGTTTTGAAACTTCATAGGGTTTGAAAATCTCCAGGGGAGAAAAAAATACATTGAGACCAAAGAGAAAACATACACAAGTTTTCATGAAATCTGTGAACTGAACAAAGGTGGATAAGGTGATTTCTCCGGTCCATTTCAATTCTGGTACTCTGTGTGAATACACGGATACGCAGACAGACAGATACACACACACACACACACACACACACACACACACGGTCCGAGGACACCCGGGCAGGACAAATATTTATTGGCAGAGACACACCAAGGTCTAAAGAAGCAAAAAATATGCCTACAACGACAGCCAGACCACTTTGCCAAGATCAGAGGGACTAAGTCATGCAGAGCAGGTGAGGAAACGCCGGGGCCAGGAGGCCTGCAGAAAGAGGGTCCTCACCAATCAGCACAAACCAGTGAGGTGGCCACCACAGATGGGATCATTTTTTAGATACAAGACTGACTTTTTTTCAGTGGTTGGAAATAACAGAATTAAGTTTTAAATGATACTTTTACAAGAACATGACTACAAAGTGGTAAGAGAATACGATAAATAACCACAGGAGGATCTAACCATTTAGGAGCAGGTTCTATAAGTAACAGAAAAATCTACAATGACTTAATTAACCAAGCTGAAGTTAATTTTTTTCTCACATTCAAAACCAGATGCAGACAGCACTGAGTTGGGTGAGGTAGGTCCATCAAGTCACCAGCGAAAGAGCCAGGCTCTTTCCATTAGTCTGCAGTCCTTAGGGTCACAAGCTGGGTCATCCCCACAGCAATCTCTGTAAAAACTCTGAATGCGTGTACCTTTGTATGTTATTTCATCTCAACAGGAAAATCACAGAGCATGCCTGGATATACAGATAAATGAATCCAGAGTTGAAGGACCTCTATCCCTGGAGATCCATGCAGAACTTCCAGAAGTTCTGGATATAAATTCAAAATATAAGGATGGAGATTTAGGATGTATTAATTTGTTTCCCACTCAGCATTAAGCCAAAGGGTCCCAGTGTGGAAATGCCCCAAAGCTGGCATGGCAGGGGATTTATCACTGCCACATCTGACAGCTTGGAAGAGCAACACTGCCAAACCAGGGCCTGGCCAGGCTTCCAACCAAGAGAAGAAAGCCAGTCTGCAGGTCAAGGGGGCTGCAGAAAGTCTCCTGGATGCCCCTCTGCTTTATCTGAGTCTCCAACTCTGTTCTTGACCCTTTCTGCCTCCTTCTCAGGCCAAGGGCCCTAGGCTGCTCCTTCCTTGGTGGTCCTTTCTCCCTCCAGGATAGCAAAACAGACTTAGGTGGGGGTTTAGTTTTGCAAAGAAGAAATAATCGTAAGCCCTTTCAGTGTGCTCTGTTATGTGGTAGGGGAAATAAAAGGCAAAAGAAACAGCTCCAATTTCATTATAAAAGAAGGCGAACATTAAAAACAAAGTCTAAAGATACCCTAAACCACGCACAGACACATCTACATATGTGTGTGTGTTATTTTAGGACTTAAATCCAATATGAATAAAGAGGGTCAAATCCCAAATCCCACACTAATGTTTCCAATGACTTCATCAAAGGAGTGTTCTCTGAACCTCAGTGTTTTTAAAACTCATGTAATTCCTGTGAAGATGCCAGTGCTGACTAATTCATCTTTGAAGTAAAAAAACCTTCACAAGTGCTAATGCTTATTCATATTTAAAGCAGAAAACCATTGGTCATGCTTATGTTGGACATAATGTTATTCCAGTATCTCGTTTCAGGCTTTAAGCGATCATTTATTCCCAGAATATCCATACAGCATGTCTAAGCAAAAAAGTTAAAAACAGTGTCCCACAGTGAGAAGGACAAGTTGGGGAGGGGCAAACAGGAAGAGAGGAAGGAGAATATTTATTAGTGCCCAGGACACATCGGACTTTTTACTGCAATTCTTAGGCTGCCTGGCATCAATTGAAGCACTTTTAGGAACAACCTTATTTTACTAAGTTTTAAAAGTACATTTCCTCATATTTAACTTCTCTGAAACTTGGATGTAACTTACCATCAGTGGTATGTCAGATTTAATTGGAGAAATGCAAAATAATGACACTTCCTGTAATTTAAGGTGCCATAGGATCAGTGAAATATGCTGTGTTTAGTCTTTCTGGGATATTTGGGAGGTATTATCATAGTATATATAGAGTATAAACTTATAATAGCGTACAAAATACCGCTTTCTAGACCTAACGTTCCCATGGTGTGACAGTACCAGGAGCAAGTGATTTATAACCATTTTTGTAATTTTACTTTTCCTTCGTTTTCCTAAATATTTATTTGATATCAGTGCAAAACACATATAGAGCACATTCCTGTAAGAGAAATGTGATTAGTACTGTTCGAAACACAAAATACTAAAGGTCAAAGGTCTCGTAGAGAACACCCACTGAAATCCTCTCATTTTACAAACAAAGGAGCCGATCCTGAAGAGGGGCTGACTTATGTGGGGATGCCCAGCTATTCACTGGCGGAGCCAGCCCAGGAATCTCTCTGGGCTCCCACCTGACCCTGTTGCTTCCCACTCAGCATCTCCCAACATTCACGCTGCTTTAAGCCACTGCATCTATATGGCACCTCAGATAAAGGTATTAGATAACTAAAAACCACAACATAAAAATAAAAATGCACACGTGTCCCCAAGTACCTAGCTTTCTGAATGTCAAGACAGGTTGTTTTGGGGGTTTCCCTTTTTGCAGCATTCACTAGCCAGGAAAAGTGCATGTTCCGAAACAGCCAGCAGAGGGAGTCTTTACTTCTCAGTGAGCACAAATAGAGAAAATACGATGGTATGAAAATTGCAACTTTAAAAAAAAAAAAAAAAAAAAAAAAAAAGAAAATTGCAACTTTAACATCATTAACCCTATGGAGGTCCCATTATAATTACAAGCTCTTAAAAAGTTTAAAGCCATTTCAAAATACTCTTAACAATTCGAATTTTTCAGGTAAACCATGTGTACATCTTAACTTCAATAAGGATATTTTTGGCTACGTTATAAACACACACACACACACACACACAGACACTGTGTATAAAGTCACCTCAGTAACAGTCTTTCCTAGAACTCAAGCTGGAGGTTCTCCCTGGCATTTAGGAAAGTGATGTTAAAATACTTCTTTGAATCTTGACAGAACTAGAACTATGTAAACGGATTTGACTTCTGAAACTTTATACAAAATGAAATTCCTGGTATTTTCACAAGCACAACTGAATGTAGATGTCCAAACAAGCACAGCCAATCAGGAAGCGTTTACAATCACTTTCTGACAATGGTGTTTCTACCAAAAATGACTTTTGAATTCCTCTTCAGGAACTGAGGAGCGAGTATTTTTAATAACCTTCAAGGGTAGAAAACCTCTACCCTATCCTCTCAGAGGGTTTAATGCCTGAAATTACCAAAAGGCTTGCTTCTTTCTTCTGCCAAAAAGAGATTATTATTTTCTAGATTTGACTTGGGGTGCTGGGGCACGGCCAGGAGAGCCAGTCCCAAGACTGCCCCCAAGCAAGAGTCTGAGCCCAAGGATTTTTAATCCGCCTTCACTGCCAAATGCGGACCAGCCATTGTGGTTTATAAAACAACATGAGTCATGGCTCTCATTCACATGGAGGTTCAGTCCAGGGGCTCATGGTGATGGGGGCTTTGGAGTCTACTCTGTGATCAGATCCTAAACCACCGGGTCACTAGTATTGAGTCCTACATTCTTCATACTATAGAATGGGCAAACTGCTGGCAAACTGGTAGGACTCAATTAATATAAGTAATTTTTACTAAACATTTTTTAAGGATTTTATTTATTCATGAGAGACACAGAGAGAGAGGCAGAGACACAGAAAGAGGGAGAAACAGGCTCCTTGCAGGGAGCCCCTGATGTGGGACTTGATCCCTGGACTCAGGATCACACCCTGAGCTGAAGGCAGACGCTCAACTGCCAAGCCACCCAGGTGTCTCTACTATCATTTTTTTTAAATTTTATTTATTTATTCATGAGAAACACACACCCACACAGAGAGAGAGAGAGAGAGAGAGAGAGAGACAGGCAGAGGGAGAAGCAGGCTCCATGTAAGGAGCCTGACATGGGACTCAATCCCAGGTCTCCAGGACCACGCCCTGGGCGGAAGGCAAGCGCCAAACCGCTGAACCACCCAGGGGTTCCCCCTACTATCAGTTTTGAAAGCAAACAGGCTTTTAGTGAACCTCAAGAGACTCGTACAGCCCCACCGAGCTCTAAGGAACTCTGACACAGTTTCTTCGCTTTGTCTTTGAGGCAAGATTGAGTGCACAACAAGAAAAATGACAAGAGGAAAAAGGAAGATCAGCAGGAAGGTGAGATTGGTCCCACAAGAGGACTGCGGGAGGAGGCCAAGTGCAGCATGCACGCCCATGCGGTGGGAGAGGTGGCCTCCTGCAGGCACGGCACTGACCTGGAGCTCAGGCCGGCCTGGTCACGGACCAGACATGTGCTTTGGGCAGGACACTTGGCCGCCAGCCCCCCGCCCCCCGAGCCTTACATTCCTCATCCAAAACTGGGTTTGAGTTATCACGAGGACTTAAGGGAAGGCGTCATCAGTGCTGAACACATTAGAGCTGTTTTTATTTTATAGGTGTGTACCTAGGGCAGTGAAGATACCAAGTTATCCACAGTAGCAAACTGGAGCTGGAAAAATGTAATGAAGAGGCAGGGTGGACCGGCTGACCTGGCTCCTGAGTGCATGGCTTTTCACCACAGGTGTGAAACCAGGTGAGAATGAAGTGAATGCAACAGGGAGACAAATATATCAGCTAATAGTAATTATATACCAACTTTGTACCTTCCCTACATTGGGCACTTGAGTCCGGTGATGATCAAGTGACACAGCCCCTGCTGTCATATAGTTAACATTTCAGTAATGTCACCTTTGTCTACTGAAACAATGTCTTAATATTAGGCACAATTTTACCTGTTTCAAATACATAACTCCAATGTCCCTGTCTGATCCTTCCCAGTACAGTGAAAAGAAAAATAAGCTAACCTATCTTATTATAGCTAAATCTACGTTTCCAGATTTAAAAAAAAAAAATCACCAACATATAATAGTTGGATTAATTTCTTTAATTCCATTAGAGCCCACCTAAAGTTACAGAAAGCTGAGGGAACCAGCATTTGAAAGGCACATTGTGGGGTACCTGGGTGGCTCAGCAGTTGAGCATCTGCCTTTGCTCAGGGCGTGATCCTGGGGTCCCAGGATCGAGTGCCACATCAGGCTCCCTGCATGGAGTCTGCTTCTCCTCTGTCTGTGTCTCTTCCTCTCTCTGTGTGTCTCTTATGAATAAATAAATAAAATCTTTTTTAAAAACAATGAAAGGCACATTGTCTTTCTCACCCTGGCTGCATTACATCAAGGTCAACTACTTTTTGTTCAATTCATTTGTTACAAGGGAATTTTTAGATAACTACCTTAATAGGATAGGACACAAAAAAATTTAAATTTGTACTAATAGGGAGATTTTCAACCCTTATGAAAGTAGTAAAACATGCCATTTCGTAGATGAAGGGGGGAAAAAGGGAACTTGCGTTTGTTGAGCTTCTACTATGTGCCAAGTACTTCTAAATATTTCTCCTATTTAATCCTCATGACTGTTCTGTGAGGAAGCATCATTATCCCCAAGACAGAGAAACTGATTCTCAGAAAAGTTTAAAAGAAGGCATCCAAAGTCATACCACTGGTCAGTGACAGAGCTGAGCTCAAACGCAGAGCCTCCTGACCCTAAAACACACCAACGATCTCTACTAAATCACATTTCCTCAAGATTCACTTCTCGGGAAAAGAAATACTTTGTGAAAACACAGAATCCATTTGTCTGTGTGGTACGCTTCCTAGATGGATACACCTTGAAGTTACCCTGTAAACAATTAAAAGGGCAGAAGAAAGATCAAGGATTAGCAAGCATGAGAACTCTGGGTAAACAGCAATAATCATATTCCTTACTACATCACAAACACCTTCCAAGCAGGCCAGCCATCTGTGGTCTCCATCACTTGCCTCTCCTCAGGAGCTCTACCCCTCTCCCCACTTACTGTATCTTTGCCTATCGTCATATAAGTAATGGAATACATTTTGTTGAAAACGCTTAACCATATTTTGCATCTGGAAACACAATAATAAAAATCTCAGGGGACAAATATTTACTGAACGCCTAATATGCTAGAAGCACTTGTAAAGGGAGGGTGAGGTGCCCACCAAGAATAGCTGTGCCCCCACTCCCTGATGAATCCCAACTCTGATGAGGACGGTGTGGAGAGCTCAAGGCCTCCAGTTCCTGCCTTCCTCTGTCTCCAGGGTCGACCACATGACAGGATCCCAGCCAGTAAAATGTAAGCAAAAGCTCCGGGTTACCTCAGGGTGGCATGTTAACATCTGACAGAGCAAGCCGGCATGCCCTTGGTGCTTCCCATTCTGTATGCCAGGAATGTGAACAGGATGACTGGAGATTTGCATTTATCTTTCCATAAAAGGAAAAGAGCCCCACACTAAGGAACATACAACAGAAAGCAAGAAGGAGCTTGGTGCCTAAGGACATTGTCGGGCTGCTGCATTAGTTTTGGACGGAGGCTTCTGGTAAAGTGAAAGAAAAATAAATCTCCCTGTTTAATGCACTGTCATTTCAGTTTTCTGGGTACTTGAAATAAAAATTCAGCTCGTAACTGACAAAGCACTTTATTTAAGGAGCCTCTTAAATTTTTTAAAATCTAGATGTAAGACAAAAAAAGACAACTTTTGAAGACCAAATAGTACACGATTTATTAAAACAAAAACAAACGCAAAACAAGACACACAGAAAAGCCTAAAAGTCAAACCTGAATAGTCAGAAAACATAATTATGATCTACAACTGTGGAAGGCTAATGAGACTTCAGTATCATAAACGCTAAGAATAAAACTGACGTCATGTGGTGGTACCTACCTACTGAATTAGGAAATAAGTGACAAAGGCATGTCCAGTGATACTGAATCAAGGCACTACTAAGAAAGACGTGCGGAGAAAGTCTTAAGAAGCTTCAGAATGGTCCCACAGCTTGGCTGGCACACAGACAATAGGCAGCCTTTGGCAAAGCAAAGAGAATCTTCGAGTTGTCTATAGGCCATAAAGCACAAATGTATGGAAGGACACAAAAGTATGGAGGGACAAACATCAAACAGTGTTTAGAGCCCAAGGAGAAAAAGCCACGTACTGAGCGGAGGTTTCCCGTGAAGCTGGGGAAGCCACGGTCCACACAGGCCCCAAAGCACAGGGGATGCTACATACATTTGGACTGAATTTGTACGTATTTAAAAGTTTCTGGGCAAAATAGTGATATGATAATCTGTATTCTTTCATTCTTTACAAAATTATTTTTAGGATGTCATCGCAATGATTCTAACTGTATGAGGAAGGAAATGAATATAACATAAACTATTCTCTTGTATAGACAGAGAATTGAATCTTCTGATAAATGGCACTGCTCCATATTATACTCATGAATTTCAGATTTGCAAAAGGATTTGAATCTTAAGGAAAATATATTCAAGAAATTATCCCTTTTTTCTTCTCTGAGATTTCAGAAGATGCTTCAGGATCCTGTGTGCTTATGAATATCTCTCATAATTGTAGTATGGATAAAAAAATGCAGAAATGCTTGTAAACGTAATTTGCAAAATAATGTAAATTTGATAGGGGCATGAAACATGCCTACTCACAGAACCAGAATATGGACATCTGGCCTTCTGATCTTGAAGGCTTTCTATATGAATTTTATATTACACTTAAGGTATACTTTACAATCCTTGAATCTTTTGTTAATTCTCTGGGATCTTAAAATAGTTTCTTGATGTAATGTACCAATCTAGACTTCTGGGTATAAATTCTCTTTCTCTTTCTATCTCTCTCTCTCTTTCTCTCTCTCTCTACACACACACACACACACACACACACACACTTTGCTGCTTACAATTGCTTTCTGAATAAAATGTTTTCTACACTAGAACATATGGGAGTTGGTGGAGGTGCAGAGGGAGATGAAAGGATTTGCCTAAGCTAATTCCAGACTAGAAGTTGAATGGCAATTATACACCCCATAAGGCAATTTCATTAACATATTAATTTCAGGAGCTAACACATATCTAGGAGAAACACACTGCAAGTCACAAGACCTAGATTCTATTTCTAGCTTTGCCATTGACCTTCTGGGTGACCTTGCATAAGTCACTCAACACCCAAGAGACTCAGACTTCTCTCATAAAAAAAAAAAAAAAAAGATATAACCTAGTAGTTATCTGAGAAAAATGCTATAAGGTATAAGATTCATTCAGAACATTAGGTGGGGATGCAACCATGTGTGAGACATATGATGAAATTTCACTAGAACCATGATTAACCAGAATCAAAGAAATTAAACCCTACTAGAATTGGAGGAAACCAAAAATTTTTTCCTAAAAATTTACTTGATAGAGAATCTACCAAAAATCCCTGTTCCTCAAAGTGTATTTGATCTTCTACAAAAAAGACCCATACTGTGTTAAGGGGCCATGTTTAAAGTTCAAATTCCTAGTCACTCTCAGGAGAATCTCATGGCCATTTAGATCAGATATACAGGTTGATAAGAAAATTACTCCCTAATGCTATTAAGCATTTTCAGAAATGCCCTCAGCCTTTCAAATGATTAGGATTCCAGCTGACAAATTATTTTTCAACGGCCACTCACTGAGGATGAGCAAAGATTATGCCAAACTTACAGAAAAAGCACCTGCTGCCTTCTTAGGAAAATGAGAAGCTGCTCCTGAAATACTCTAAGAAATGCTTGTGCTAATTTGTCAAATCATCTTAAATTATGGTGCATATAGAAAATGACAAGTTAATTACAAGTATGGAATAATTTTCTACCTCGGAAAAGAAGTCACAGTGTGACCAGAGCAGATGGATATTTTTTAGTCAGAAAACTATCCAATTCCTAAAATAAGAGATATTAAGATTTTAAGAATAGTCTTCTAGATAAGGGGTCATTTGGGAGTTAAAAATGTCAGGATAAAGAAATAGCGTAAGTACTTTCAGCAAATGGTGATGTCCTAAATTATACAGAAATTTAATATGTGTACTCACTGGAAAAGAATAGCACTGGAAAGGAAAATTTTGACTTATGTAATTATTGTAATAAAAGGACTTGACAAGCAGATTATAAAAGACCAAGAGAAATCACAATGATGTGACCATCGGCAGCTCAGACTTAACATCAACTATAATCACAGCTTTCCAGAGTATTCTCATTCTGCTACTTACCAGTCAGTGCTGGATCTTCTAGCCGAGTTTTACTCATACCAACTGCCCCTGGACTAAGTGCCCAAAGTCCTTGAAAATGATAGCATTTCTTTCTAATGTTTTACACTCTAAGAAAATAAGAAATGGTTTAAAGATTTTAACTATGAAAACACAAAATATATTATTTGAATCACAGAATTACAGACACCAAATATGGCCATAGAAAGCATTTAATGAAAATCTCTCAGTTCTTATGTTACAGGTGAGAAAGTAAAGACCGCAAGTTTAAGTGACTTGCCCAAGGTCACACCGCTAGTAAACAGAAAGTCCAGGTGGTATGCTTCCTACCACACCGACATGTCATCCAAAAGGACATGATGAAAGCTTCTTGGTTATCCTAAACTGCAATTATTGATTGGATAAAGAACTCAGACCTAAGAACACACATTTGATATATATTAGTATACCTTTTCACATTCCAGTGAGTCAAGTAATCTATACAGTAATTATTAATGCTAAGTCTAAATCAAAATAAGGATTCAAGCTCAAAGCAAAATATTTTTAATTAAATTTGCTTCAGATGAGAGAAAGGCATCAAGAAAGATAAAGAACAAATGTTGGCAAAATTACCATATATGAATCCAATGCCAAGTAAAAGTGTCCCTAGTGAATGAGTGGTTGCCTGAATAAGAAAATAAACTGAAAACCTAAAAATTAAAAACAATTAAAAAGAGATACTTCTTTAAAAAAAAAAACACCCTAATTGTTGCATTTGTCATTTTCAAACAAATTAAACCATGACCTTTGACTTATGGAATACACTAATAGTTAACTAATAGTTAACTATTAAAAGTCAGGTACGGAAATAAACATTCCAGTTTCTAGTGTTACCAAAACCAATCAGAAAGCAGACTGCCAAAGATGTGTTTTAGTACCTTCTTTTTCTATGCCAGAGATTTGATTCTTTAAGGAAGTCAATACATTGTTCTTATTTGGTGTATTTCCAAGAAAAGTTTAGTATATTCAGTTTTACTTAAATGCTACGTTGCATGGCATATATATTATTACCTTATAAAATATGACGTTGCCAGTAAAACATGGAAATAAACTTTACAGAAAACTAACAGATACAATATTTTCATACACAGGATTGATTGCATTAATAATTAACAGAAAGCTCTTTCACAAGGGAATATAATGGAAAGTTTTTCTTAAGCAAATAGGCAGCAACTCAATAGAAATTGGTAGAAACCAGAGGCTAATAAACTGGTGCCATATGTTTAAACAGAAAAACAATTATATAGTCCATTCAACAATGAAGATGGATGTATTATGAATTATAGTGAAACAAAGAAACTGCTTCTCAGTAAACAAATATAAAACATAATAGCTAGCAGATTTCCTATTGAACTAAAGGCAAAAAGGCCTGAAGTTACAGAAGGAAAAAAAAAAAAAAAAAAAAAAAGCAAAGCTTCAATATACTCTCTAAATCACAATGCCCTGAAATTGAGACTAAACTGCTTTTACATGGAGCTTTTTTGCCACAGAGATACTCTAGCACAGCATTTTCCCTCTTTGTCTAATTCCACTAATATACCCTTTAATTACCTCTAGCCTCAATGAATGACAGTCTCTCTCAGGATATGTAACTAGAGTTTCCAACATATTTATAAACACACAGTCACAGGAAGAAAGAAAAACGGCAAGAAAAAGGAAAGAAGAAGGCAGAAGGAGTCACATACCCTTTTCTGTAGGACTATTGGCGTTATTGTGGGCAGAGTCACTCTTCTCGCACTCAGACTCATGCCTGCTCTTCGTAGAAGGATCCCCTCTCATAGATCATGGACGAAATGAAAGAAATCTCTTACAGTTACTCCTTGGGAATCTCAGGGCTCGGTGCAAAGAAAACTAGGAAAGTAATAAATGTCACTCTGCTTATGTGATTCCAATCTACCCAAAGCCAATTAAGGATGGCTGTGGGACAGGACAAGGCAGCGACCAATCAAAGCCAGGAAAACCCCGCCTTTGTCCTTGGAAACACATTCTGATACTTTTGTTTATGATATTTAAAGAACCAGATTAACAGGCATCTAGTTCACTTAACTTTTTTTTCCAAAACAGTGCAATTTAATGCCATCTTTGTTGACTAAGCAGCTATGTCTTTAGTTTACTAAAACATTTCAACATATGGCAGATAAGAAACTGTTTACATGGGTCTATTTAAAGTACACAAATATGCAGATGAGCTAAATTTACTTATGTAACTCATAAATTTGATAAATGGGTCGATTGGAAAATATTATATAAGGTGCAAAAAATAATCCTGAGGTTAGAACTGGTATCAAAGTATTAATTTATGTATTACAATAAAGGTTTTTAATATTCATTGATGCATTTTTTATGTATTTCATTTCTTAAACAGCTAAAATTTTTGTATTATAGACCTTTCAGCTATCCTTAAGGTTACACACTTAAGTATTCCTGTTAAATATTACCTTAACAATTGACCTAAAAATAATAATGCTAACTATAAAGGGTGCATTAAACAACAATATATGAATTTCAAATGTTTATAAAAAGCACAGATCTCTGTAACTTAGCATCTTTCACTCAATCAAAAGCATTTGAACAATAATCATTGCTCAATGCAAATTCAAAATGTTAACAACCACTTTGCCTTTTTTCTTACAATAAGTGAAAACTGTATTCTAATACTTTGGGGGGGGAGTTGGAGGAGGGTCACAACTAAAATCATTGGTGGCTAACAAGAAAATTTCCAATGAAGTCTAAATAAAGAGTAAAAGAAACATTCAACATGATAAAAACTATAGCAATATTAAAACTAATCTGAGTTATTATGGTAAGATCCCTGCTGGACCGATGACTTCACAAGGATCTACCCCGTGCTCTTCAACCACGACACATGGAATGACCCACTGCGATCAGTATGAGGGAAACTCCTTTAATTTCTAGCATACAAGGTGGTTGTTGTAGTAACAAGGCAAAATGGAAGATTCTAGGCAACTGGGACACAAACTTTCCATTTTATTACCTAGACTGCTACTAAGCAGGGCTCCCTTTACTGCTTTATACTTAACGCTTTTGGGTGTGTTTTATATGCATGATGATCTCATATTTCTCAAAAGGAAAAGAGACACTACAAATTCTAGGGTTCCCTACACTGAATTTCAAAACCTACATTGATCCCTCACAATGGTAGCTGGGGGGAGGGTAGAATTCACTTAATATAAAAAGTCACAGATTGATCTAGTGTGAGGGCTTTCATTTGATCCTTATTCAAATAGGTTTACTGTGGCCTTTTAAAATAAAAATATCAGTAAAAATCCACTGGTACTGGGATGGGAGTTACCATTTGTAAAGTGGAGATTCTAGTTTAACCTTAAATCACTCTTTTGGCAGACTAACAATAACAAAGCCCACAGTAACTACGTCATTTCTAGATTATTATCTACAATATTTGGCTTTTTCTTTCTTCTTTTCTCAATTTAGTTTTTGAATATTACAAAGAAGTGTGATCTCTGGTCTCAAACAATAGGTTGCACCATAATCAAAGCAATTCATTTCATTAAATAATGAGGCAAAGTACCCACTATGTGTTCAGTGGTAGGAACATACTATTGAATAAAGATATGGTCACTGTCTCAAAGTAGAACAGAGAGAATTCATTTTTAAATTTAAAAAAAATCACACTTAGTAGTACGTTATGTGAGTCTAATAGTGATTAAACTTCAACTACCAGGGATGCACCAAGATAGATGAAACTTTACATCACAGGTGAGATCACCACTTCAAGGAGGAAACATTTTCTTTGAAAAGTGACTAGGAGAAAAGAATATGCAGAACTTGATGCCTGATGGGGAGATAAAACGAGGTTCCCAAAGCTGATTCCACATTTTGAGGTCTAGACGAGCGCGAAGTCAAACACTGTTTTACTTTACACTATAGACTTTTTACACATGAAAATGAATCCTTCAAGTCAAAATGATGTCCAGCCTCTATATTTATTACAGTGCAATACACCTGCCCTATAAGGGCTTTAAAAAACGCTTGACAGACAACTAGTGTGATAGGTCATCTCTTTGGAATACCTGAAAGTTGAAGTTTATAAATTTTCAGTGAAAACCATGAAGAGCAAAATGTGGTATTTTGTGACTCTATGTTGCCAAAAGGTCATTGTCTTTGAAAAATGAGACTTGCATACACTTTTCCTAGTCAATAGGCTGAAAGACTAATGAGATGACATTCACACTTACGACAGGCAGTCTCATTTTTCAGTGATCTTTCCAAGTGTTCATATTGACTGTGCTTTATCTTACCTCCCACTTACTGTAGACACTGATTCAAAATTTAACTTTAGCCTATGTTTTTTTTTTTTTTTTACCATTATTATAAATGACTTTCACACTCACTAACCTTGTCACTTGATCCTTAATTTCTTCAGCTTCTGCAAAATGAGGATAAAAAGCCATGGCCAACAATTTTCAAACTGCTATGAGGGTCAGGGAACTCAAGTTTGTATAGGGCTTGTAAGGGACCAAGGCAGGGCCTGAAAAGCCCTGCTACTGGGGAGAATGGGGCCTAGGATGCATTCTCCTTAGGCTGTGTCACAGGTCATTCTTTCCAAAACCTAAATTTGATAAAATAAGGTTTTGAGTTTCATACAGCGGATCAACAATGAAATATATAGGATAGCACTGTACATTATTTTGGTTCTTGCTCAGTATTTTGATTGAAAGTGCATTTTGCCACTCAAAACATGCACATCAGGGATCCCTGGGTGGCGCAGCGGTTTGGCGCCTGCCTTTGGCCCAGGGCGCGATCCTGGACACCTGGGATCGAATCCCACGTCGGGCTCCCGGTGCATGGAGCCTGCTTCTCCCTCTGCCTGTGTCTCTGCCTCTCTCTCTCTCTCTCTGTGACTATCATAAATAAAAATTTAAAAAAATAAATAAATAAATAAATAAATAAATAAATAAATAAATAAATAAATTTAAAACATGCACATCGAGGTTTTGGTGTGAATTAAGAATAACAAAAAATAACCATTATAATGACTATTAATAATATTTATGTGAGCAGCCAATATGAGCCAGGCACTGAGCTAGTTTTCACTGAGTTTTTACCACAACACTATGAGGGAGGTATTAGCTATTCTGTAGATGAGGAACAAAGGCCAGAAGAACAGACAGCTAAAAAAATGGTCTCAGATAGAAGAAGTACATTCTGCAAAAGAATCTGCCCAGGTTCCCAATGTGCATAAGTCAGTGAGCCATGGTGAAAATCAGATCCAACCCTTTCTACGACACCCCACTATTTACTCTACAATATTCTCTCTCACATTGTACTATATAATTTGATATAATATTAGCATAAAATATCATCATACAGCGCTTACTTCTGATGTACCCAAGCATTTGTTAGTTCTTCTGATTCAATAAATATGTATTGAGCACCCTAGTACGTGTAAAGCCCTATGCTCTTTGCTGTGGGGAATTCAAAGCTGATAGCTCCTGATTCCTATTCACCAAAGGAACTGACCCATGAAGACATGTAAACAATTAGTCAAAGTAGTGTACAAAATAGGATCCAAGCAGAAGAGAATGCTACATGGGTACCAGCCAACCTCTAGGTTCCAAGCCTGCCTTTCAAACCTCTTCTTCCACTCAACATTAACAAAAGCTTCTTATAGTTCCCAGAAGCACATTCCATATGTCTACATCTTTGTTGCTAACGTTCACTAGCTAAATTCTACCTAACTTTCAAGGCCCAAGACAAAGCACACCCCTTTTTAAAGTGTCACTGATTATGCTTCCTTCAAATATCTCTTTTTTTTTTTCTTTTTTTTTTGGGGGGGGGGCACAAGTTTACCTTAGAATTGACAGGTGGAGAAGGAAGAAGGGAGAGTCAAGGGATGCCTGGGTGGCTCAGCGGCTGAATGTCTATCTTTGGCTCAGGGCGTGATCCTGGGGTCCTGGGATCAAGTCTCATGTCGGGCTCCCTGTGGGGGGCCTGATTCTCCCTCTGTCAATGTCTCTGCCTCTCTGTGTCTCTCATGAATAAATAAATAAAATCTTAAAAAAAAAAAAAGGAAGGGAGAGACAATACACATACATAAGTTGCCTATTAAGGGTTATGCACTTTCTATATATTACTTCATTTTATTCTGATAACCCTGTAAAGCAAGTATTATTTTTGTTAAATAGATTTTATTTTTCATGAAAGACACAGAGAGGGAGGCAGAGACAAAGGCAGAGGGAAAAGTAGGCTCCCGATCCAAGGACCCTGGGATCATGGCCTGAGCCAAAAAAAGGCAGACACCCAACCATTGAGCCACCCAGGTGCTCCAAGCAAGTATTGTTTAATCCTGTTTCACAGATTCTAAGCATATCCATCTTTTTCATGCTGCCTCTCTACCCTTTGTCATATACTAATTTAGTCAAGCTATTGTTTCCTATATATGTGTACTTTCTATCATTTAGAATGTAGGCTCCTTAAAGGTAAAGATAGGTCTAATTTCTTTTAAGCATCATACTGTCTTACTCAGTGGCTTTATACCAAAAAAACAAGTGCTATAAGGTAGATGAATGGTTCCTGATTAATAAGTTCTACAAATTCTTCTTTGGCAACCAATCGACCAATCTGCCTTATACGAAAACAACTCATTCTGCCCCTCTCTCTTCCCCCTGTATACTGAGGCACTGTATACACGGTACCCATTCTGGGGCAGCTCATTACCCATCCAGGTTCATCAACTCCCTTAAAAACTCATATCAAGGACAGCCCGGGTTGCTCAGTGGTTTTGCGCCTCCTTCAGCCCAGGACGTGATCCTGGAGACCCGGGATTGAGTCCCATTTTGGGCTTCCTGCATGGAGCCTGCTTCTCCCTCTCCCTGTGTCTCTGCCTCTCTCTCTCTCGCTCTCTCTCTCTCATGAATAAATAAATAAATAAAATTTTTAAAAAACTCATATCAATATTTACCCCTCCAAGTCATTCCTCCATCTATATTATAACATTCTTTATTTGCACATTTTTAAACTTTTGTATTGCTCATGTCCTGCTCTGTACGTATTAATACATTGTTTTAATAAACCCTCCTAGGCCCTGGTTTCCCGCCTAATGAAAATACAATCCTTAAGGATGGGACCCACTCTCTTATTTCCTCCACTGCTCCCAGAATACCTAGCAGAGTGCTCCCTGTACACCGTAGGCATTATGTTCATTCATAATCATTGTGGAAAGACTAGTCGCTCTGGTTACATAGCAGACAAGCCTCCTTTCTCATCTTAACAATTGCTTGCCTTATGATTTATTCTGAACAAAAGCATACAGTCTTATACAGTCTTCTTCACAGAAGCATTTGGATATTCTTTTACTATTTGACATATTTCTACCAATGGTTAGTAATGTAAACACTAAATTTGGGGATCCCTGGGTGGCGCAGCAGTTTGGCGCCTGCCTTTGGCCCAGGGCGCGATCCTGGAGACCCGGGATCGGGTCCCACGTCGGGCTCCCGGTGCATGGAGCCTGCTTCTCCCTCTGCCTGTGTCTCTGCCTCTCTCTCTATCCCTCTCTGTGTGACTATCATAGATAAATAAAAATAAAAAAAAAATTAAAAAGTAAACACTAAATTTAACTGTTGTCCTAAGAACACTGATTTCAGAAAAACCTTAAAATATTTTATTATGGCAACTAACAGTCTAGATCTTTAGACATAAACTCAGTATGTCTAGTTCTAACCAGCTCATCTTATTCTACTAAGGCACTTTGCTCTCCTATGTATGTGACATGGCATTAGGCTTCTCCCTTGATAAGCCTGGTCTGACCTACCTCTACCCTATTTCCTTCTCCACTCTGGCAGTTAATTCTTTCCACCAGGAATGGCTATATATATATATATTTTTTTTTTTTTAACCAATTCAAAGTCTAATAGAAAATTTCTTTCTTCAAAAAATTACTGAATGACTTATAAGGCCTAGTGATGATAAATATTAGCAAACCACAGTTCATTCAAGTATTTAAAAAGTACCTGTGTATTCTACACCTGACTTAATTTTCTAGGAGCATTATGCCTGCCTACCAAGGAACTACTGTCTACAGTAGGGCAGATGGACACTTAAAAATTATGACAAAGTGTTAAGTTCTATAAACCAGTATAAAGTGCCAAATCAAGAAAAAAAAAAGAGCTAACTTCACCATGAGAGAGGAAACACGTTTCCTAAGTGAAAAAAATATTCAAGAATGAAGATAATTCTCATGCGCCTGGGTGGCCCAGTTGGTTAAGTGGGTGACTCTTGATTTCAGTTCAGGTCATAAGCTCAGGGCCATGAGATCAAGCCCCATATTGGGCTCTGAGCTCAACAGGGAGTCTCCTTAAGATTCTCTCCCTGTACTCTCCCCACCCCCATAGTGTGTTCTCTCACTCTCTCTCAAATAAATAAATAAATCTTAAAAAAAAAAAAAGAATGAAGGTATATCCAGATAAAGAAAACATATACGAAGATGAATCTGGAAAAATAGGGAGGGGAGAGCCAGGCAAAAACGGTGATTCTATGTCACACTGAGCAGTTTGACACTCATCCCTGAAGGTAGCAATATTCGATAAGATATGAATTTTATCTCAGTGTGGAAGATGAAGTGGGTTGTTTCTGAGAATGGTAACTAAAATGAATAAAAACAGGTAGAGGGACCTAAATGAATCCAAGAGAAATGGAAGTTACCAGATTAGAAAGTCAAGATTTCAAAGACAACAAGGAGGTAGAAACAACAGGATCAAGAGGCCAAATACACACAAAAGTCAATTTTTTTGTTTCCTAAATGTGAGCTTATAACATAAGTTATAATTAACAAAAGCATAGACTATTAAAAGACAAACACCTTGTCTACACTCTTCATATTTCATATAGTTTAAGGTTTTCTTAGGAAAAATAGTCTATGAAATTTTAGAAAGATAAGATCAAGAGAACAGACAGAAAAGAAGCACCTACTTTTCTTCAAGCTCTGAAAAACTTAAATTGAAAACAAAAAGAAGGGCGTGGAGCAGGAAAAAAAAAGAAGTAATTTCCTTGGTAAGAAAGAAGAAATCCTCTCTCTCTGACCATACACTAAAAGAACTTCTAGAAGCTAGAAAGTCATTGGGATTAGGCTGATAAGAACACATGCAATTATAGTAGGAATTTATGTAATAGAGAAATGCTGCTGATAGTAGATTAAAAGAAAGTAAATTTAAAATATATTTTTTTAAAAAAAATAGAAGCTCATTATAAATACCATTCTTTAAGAGTAAAGAAATGCAAAGTTGAGGCAACCCAAAACTTCCCCAAAAAGGCCAAAAAAAAAAAAGGGGGGGGGGGAAACAAATCCTAAAAAGTAGTTCCACATTAATAAATCTTTTAGCAAACCAAGGATTACTAAACATTAGAAGAAAACAGGAAAAAGGACATAAATATGAACAAAAAATATATCCCCCTCCTAAAATATCAGAGATAATTCAAAAGAAAATTAGGATCTTATAATGTCTAATCAGACTCCTCAGATCAGGTGAAGATTCAAGGTGCTATAGCATTGACAAAATAGAATACCATGTAACAGGAGCAAATAAAGAACCACAGACCATTCTTGGATATTATAAATAGTATGGAAATATAATAATATGTTATTATAATAAAAATAAAAGCTAATAAGCAATATGGAAAATAAAGATGAATGAGGCTTCCTTTAATGTAAAGTTCAAAGAAATGAAGAAAGATGAAAGGAAAAAAAAATGCTTGGAAGAACAATCCAGAAAAATCAACACATAAAATATGAGTCACAGAAAGAATAAAAAAAGTAAAAGAAATAAGAAAAGGCAGAAGAGAAGATCCCTGAGCTAATGAAAATTACAAACTATTAAACTAAAAAGGCCCATAGATGGTTAAGTAATTTGAATGAAAAAAGAATCATGCTAGACAAATAGTGGCAAATGGGACAACTTCAAAGAGAAAAGATAACACTTCAGAATCAGACTGGTATCAAAATATAATCTCATTTCCCATTAACATTCTCCATGAACATAAGCGCAAAACTCCCCAAAAAAGTAATAAAAACCAGGGGTGCCTGGCTGGCTTCATTGGTAGAGTGCAACTCTTGATCTCAGAGTCGTTAATTCAAACCCCACATCAGGGTAGAGATCACTTAAAAAACAAATATATAAAAAAATTTTTAAAAGCAGAGAAAAAATTAATAGGAACCAAAGGAAGTCAGAAATCCATCTTTGCAAGAAACATCATACCCCAGAAGTCATTATTATATTAAGAAAACTTCACACTTTCCCATTTCCTTTAACACAGAAATACTGGGGCACCTGGGTGGCTCACTGGTTGCATCGGCCTTTGGCTCAGGGCATGATCCTGGGGTCCTGGGATCAAGTCCTGCATCAGGCTCCCCACAGGGAGCCTGTTTCTCTCTCTGCCTATGTCTCTCTCTCTCTCTCTGTGTCTCTCATGAATAAATAAACAAAATCTTAAAAAAAATAAAAGGAACACAGAAAGACTGGAAAAAATTCAAACACAAAAATGAAAAGCCTTCCTTATTTAGTATTTGGACTTTGACTCTCTTCCTCATGAAACTCTTATAAATACAATCTAAGAACCTCCCCCCTTGAAAATAAATAATAAAACCAAGCCATCACTGAATTCATACAAACGTACTAACAATGGAAAGAAAGGAGTAAAGGTACAGGAGAAACAAATGGCAGAAGAGAACTACTTGGAAGAAAAGTTCTGCCAAAGATCAGATAAAATTTAAGACCATACATTAAACCAATATTAAAAAAGGAATTAATGAAGCAAAATCATGTATGTTCACCCAGAAAGTTAAAAACATTATGGAAGAAACAAGACAGAAGAGGAGATGAAACATCAGCCGACAGAGCTCCAGATCTAATTGCTGTGTGTATCAAAATCATTGAAATCAGAGTTAAGGTAAACAAATGAGAGAGACAAGAAAAGCAGTCAAAGAGAGAAGAAAAACCATTTTAAATTTAAGAAGCATTAGAAAAAGAGGGATCCCTGGGTGGCGCAGCGGTTTAACGCCTGCCTTTGGCCCAGGGCGTGATCCTGGAGACCCGGGATCGAATCCCACGTCGGGCTCCCGGTGCTTGGAGCCTGCTTCTCCCTCTGCCTGTCTCTGCCTCTCTCTCTCTCTCTGTGACTATCATAAAAAAATTTAAAAAATTAAAAAAAAGATTTAAGAAGCATTAGAAAAAGAGACAAAAGTAAGGAGATCTCTACACCTGTAAGAGATCTACACCTGGAATCTCCACAGAAGAAAATCAAAATAATGGAAAAGAATACATGTGTTAAGACAAAATAAAAGAAATTTTTGTGCAATAAACTACCTATGGAAAGGGCACACTTCCCCAGAGAAACTCATTTTAACAGTCAACAGTAAGATACTTCAGGAAAGTTACTGGACTTCAAATTTATTTTTTAAAGATTTTATTTATTTATTTATTAAGTGGGAGGGAGGGGCAGAAGGAGAGGGACTAGCAGGCTCCCCTCTGAGCTCAGAGCCCAATGCAGGGCTCCATCACAGGACCCGGTATCACAGCCTGACCTGAAGGCAGACATTTAACTGACTGAGCCACCCCGGCATCCCTGGACTTTAAATTTAGAGATTCTTGGGCATCAAGACAAAAAAGCTCTAGTAGCATTAAGGGGTGAATCCATCAGTTGCAGTACTTCTCTACAACATCCAACCACAGGCTTAGGAGCGCCCCCCCCCCCCCGCCCCTCCCTTGTCTTTGGTAACGCCACTGGATGGAGTAATGCCCATGAAATTCTTGAGGAAAGAAATATAAATGAGAGTTTTTGATCTAGCCAAACTCATTAATTATAAAGACAACAGCCAAAGTTCAAAAGTTTTGAACATATGCAAACACATAAAATCTCGTTCCCATGGGATTGTCTTGAGGAATTTACTAGAAGATAAACTGTAGTCATCCAAGAGATGGCTGGAAAAATCAGAGTAGAAGCACTATAATAAATACCAAAACTACTTATGGGACTAATTCTCTATGTCATTATGTTGCTATAATAAAATATAAGTAGCATAAGCCTTAACAATGCAGAAATGATAAAACAAACAAAAAAAGATGAAAGTTAAAGGAGGAAAGGTCCTCAGATCAAAAGATATTATTTAAAACTGACAAATCACGAAAGAATTAAAGTAAATTATTTTATAATCCTAAAATCAGCTAGTAGAAAAGGGAGAATTAAGAGGAAAATATTAATTTTATTATTGCTCCTTAGAGGAGATTAATAAATAATCCTTAAACAAATAAGAGGATTAAAGATTTTTGTATTGTAGTCATGACAACAGGAGCAAACTTTTCGAATTAAAAGAACACAATGCTAAAAAGGCAGAACACATCGTGAATATTTTTCCAAAACCTATAAGAAATATAATATAAACTAAAATAGCAGTATTCATACCAAATTTTTATGTTATCTCATACTGAAAGGAAAAAAAAATCTCTGTATTTAAATTATACAGCAGATTCCAATCTATTCTGTGGGAAAGAGATCACTCTAAGTGAGAAAGTTTAAAACAAAAGAACAGGTGGTGAGAAACGAGAAAATGAAGGAAAAGAGCGGTGGAAAAAGAATGGAGAAGCTGACAGGGAAGGAAGGAAAGAATGCAGTGGTCAGATCATAGAAGACTGAACTCAGGACAGAAGTGCACTGAACAAGCAATGAACTTTATAATGGTGAATAATGTGAATCACAATAAAAGCTGACTACGAATATCGAGGTATCATATAATATGCATTTGTAAAGCATACATTATAGGAGATACAAGGAAAATAATCTCATAGAAACATTACTAACCAAAAACCCTCTCAAATCATGAAGAAGAAGCAGGATTTTTTTTTTTAAGTATGCTCCACACCCAACATTGGGCTTGAATTCATGACCCCGAGACCAAGAATCACAGGTTCTGTCAACTGAGCTAACCAGGCACCCTGAAGAAAGCAGACTAAAAAGTTGCTATAAATATAAAAAATATAAGTAGGCTAATATAGTTAATAAAAGATTTAACTGAATTCTCAGGTTAAAGCAGAGATTATAACTTATCTTTAAGAAAGTGATTTAAATAAAAATCACATTTTAGGTCACAGATAAAACCCCCCAAACTTCTAATACTGGAAGGAGTACAAACAACAGTTTGTGATCACAATACAACAAAATGAAAATTACTACTAAATCTGGGGTTAGGGAGGAATTAAAAATTTTAAGACTCTTCATGCAACTCTTCCACCAAAGAAAAACCAAAAGTTGAAAGTGCAGAAAACGTATGTAATAATAATAATGGATATAATGAAAACACTATAAATCACATCTCTTATGCTAAAACAGTTCTCATAATTACAGCCTTAAACATATCTATTAATATATAAAAATGGAAATAAATTCATTAGCATCCAAAAATTAGAAAATATCATTAAATTAAACCTGAGCAAAGTGGAAGGAATAAACTAATAAGGGCAAAAGCAGGAATTAAAACTTGGAAAAAAGCAAAATGGTAGAACCAATTAATAAGACCTGTTCTCTGGGGACAAAAAATAAAATAGGGCAAAAAAATCTAGGAGATAAAAAACAGAAAGTACCAATATACAAAAGAAAAAATAAAACATGATTAAATGATTAATTCTCTAGATTAAAATTCTCTAATTCTCTATATATTCTCTCTCTATATATAGTGAATCCAAAAAACAGAAAATTCAAAGACGTCAATCACCATAGAGAAAGCTGTCAAAGAGCTACCATCCCAAAAAGGTGAGCCTGTTCTAAGACAGTTTCAGATAATTTCTGTGTAACCTTTAACAAACAGATCATTTCTGTGCTACTCAAACTGTTTCAGAGTAAAGAAAATGTGCAGTTGTAGCCAAGAAAGTTAGAACAAGATCAGTGAGGAGTGTCTTTCCATATCTGATATACCTAATACAATACAAAGCTATAGTCCCTCATTTTTTTACAAAGGTATTAATACATTCATGTGTATATGCTACAGTTGGTACTAAAATATCAAAGGAGAAAGGATGATATACTCAAAATACATTGACTGTACCCATCTGAGTAAACTAAGGATACAGATTCTTTTTTCTTTTTTTAAGATTTTATTTATTTATTCATGAGAGACACAGAGAGAAAGAGGCAGAGACATGGGCAGAGGGGGAAGCAGGCTCCCTGTGGGGAGCTCAATGTGGGACTCGATCCCGGGACTCCAGGGTCATGTTCTGGCCCAAAAGCAGGCACTAAACCACTGAGCCACACAGGCGTCCCAAGGATACAGATTCTTTACCTAACATGATATCCTAAATTGGACTCCAAAATACAACACTAAAGAGAATTTCTAAACCTTAACTAATTAATAAATATCTTAGAATAAATAACAAAAAAATGGTTTAACAAATCTTGTGGTGAGAAAAGTCTTGCTAAGTAAGCCCTACAAGTCATAAACAAAGTCAACACATTTAAGTCATAAATATTTTAATATTTATGGCATAAAAGACTCTATACATAAAGCTCAAGTGCAAGGCACAGATTAAGACTAAGTATGTGCAACATACTTAAGAAAGGACTAATATACAGAATATATAAAGAGTTCCTAAAAATTCACAGAAAAAAAATACCCCCCCAACGAACAAAGGGCAGAAATGCACGTACAATTCATAAACACATAAACATCTTATATAAACATCTAGAATATAAAAGCTTGAAAAGATATTCCTAGTAATAAGAAAGATTGTGGAGAATAAGGTATTTTCAGTACTGGACAAAAATTTAGATGGACAATGTCAAATAATGTCACCAGTGTTAGGAAAAGAGTGATACTCTCAAGTACTGATTAAAGTAGGACAAATGGCAACAGACTTTAAGAAAGGCAACTCAGCAGTATCTATAATAATGCCAATAAGGCAAGGGCACCTGGGTGGCTCACCTGGTTAAGCATCTGCCTTTGGCTCAGGTCATGATCCAAGGGTCTTTGGATTGAGGCCCATGTCTAAGCTCCCTGCTTAGTGAGGAGTCCGCTACTCCTTCTCCCTCTATCCCTCCTCTGTGTTTTTCTCTCAAATAAATAAATAAATTCTTAAAAAAAAAGATCCTAAGAATCCACATTCTTTGATAGAACTATTCCATTCCTTGTTCTCTACCAACAAAGTAGCATAAATATATATAAGAGCATCTAGAAGCAATGTTCACTGCATCACTATTTACCAGAAAAAAAATTAGAAACAACTGATATGTTAAATATGTTTGCATATTAAAAACATACATTGCATTTAGACTATGGAATGTTGGGTAGCAATTGATAGTACTAAGGTATGGATTAACAAAAAAGATTACAAAACCATACTGTTGAATTTTTTAAATTACAGAATAATTTAGTATGACCCCATTTGTGTAAAAACAAAGAAAACACCTATACTTTTATATATATCCACATTAACTATAGGTAAGTGATAAAAAAGACCCAGAGGAATTCATACCAAAGTTTTAACAATCCTATCTCAAGTGAGGAAAGTGAAACTGAGGAGAGATATGAATTTGAAGTGGTTATTTTCAATGCTTTTATTTTTATAATTTCATATTATTTACTATTTCTGTAAAATTAAAATATAAAAAGCTGTAAGACTACTCAAGTTAAAAAAAAAAAAAGACTACTAAGTTAAAGGTCAAGTAATTAATAAAAGTAGTGTGCCATGAGCTCTGACTGCTCAAATATTGACAATAGCCCGAATCTTTATTGTATTCTTTACTTTTGAGCAATTATCTCTGGTATCAACATTTAATGCATTCTATGACATATTATCCATTTCTTCAAAATATTTTATATTTAAGAAGTACATATTACTTATACAACCAGCAAATATTAGAATTGTCTATGAGGTCATCTTGTGTAACTTAATACCCAGGAATCCTTTCTAAACTACTCTGGTCTGGGACGCCTGGGTGCTCAGCGGTTGAGCGTCTGCCTTCCGCTCAGGGCATGATCCTGGAGTCCAAGGATCAAGTCCCACGTCAGGCTCCCTGCATGGCGCCTGCTTTTCCCTCTGCCTGTGTCTCTGCTTCTCTCTGTCTCTCATGAATAAATAAATAAAATCTTTTTAAAAAATAAAAATAATAAACTGCTCTGGTCCAATGATCATTCAGCACACCTTGGAAACCTCCAACTACGAAAGATAATAACCACTGTGTGTTGTATCTTCATACCCCTGTACCCAAGGGGCTCCCAGCAGGTGGCTAACCATTAGCTAAATGAAGTGCTCTAGTTTTTAGGGTAGTATTCTCTTCTGATTCAGATCTCTTCAGGTACAGATCTGCTGTCTGTGCCTCTGCCCTCCAGCTGAAACAAGCATGGTTTTAAAGAGGGAATAGTGTGGGGGCACCTGGGTGGCTCAGTGGTTGAGCATCTGCCTTTGGCTTGAGTCGTGATCCTGGGGTCCTGGGATCAAGTCCCGCCTCATGCTCCCTGCAGGGAGCCTGCCTCTCCCTCTGCCTATGTCTCTGCCTCTCTGTGTCTCTCATGAATAAATAAATAAAAATCTTTAAAAAGAGAGAGAGAAAAGTATCAGCCATAAAATATATTTCCACTACCAGATATACATACCACATATATCTTGCACATGTTCTACCTTCTATCTTTCTAATTAAATTAGAAACTGTTTCCTTCTATTTTCTAAAGACTATCCTTTTGTCTCCTGTGGCACACTGAGTAATGCCCCTCACCGCCACCAAAAAGTCGACAGTTTAATCCCTGGAAGATGTGTATATGTTATCTTACATGGTGAAAAGAGGGTTTTTTTTTTTTTTTTTTTTTTTTTGTTGTTGTTGTTTTTTGAAAAGAGTTTTGAAGACTATCCTAGTTATCCAGGTGATCCCAAGGTATTCAAAGGGTCCTCCTTATAAGAGGGAAGCAGAAGGGTAAGAGTCAGGGAAGGCTGTGTGCCAGTGGAAGCAGACAAAGCAAAGCAGAAGCAGGGGTCAGAATGACGTGAGACCAAGAGCCAAAGATTGCAGGTGGCCTCCAGACACTAGAAAGCAAATGGAGCCCCCAGAAAAAGTAAGGCCCCGCTGACAACTTGGCTTCACATTTCTGAAGTTGTAAGAGAATAAAAATGTGTTGTTTGAAGCTACTAAATGTGTTATAATTTGTTACAGCAACAATAGGAAAGTAATACATCCCTCTTCCCCACCTAGCTTCTTAGGAGCCTTATTTTATATTCTCTTTTCTCTTCTAGTATTTAAGCTTTCTCAACCAAATTCCTCCAATTGGCTTTTAAACATACTGAAGCCCTTAGGTTTAAAACAAAGGATGCTAAAGTTTCCTTCCAGCTAAAACATCTATCTTTTCTTTCTTTCACCAACAAACTTCTCTAAATCTAATTTAAATGCTCTTCTCTGAAGGTCTTAATCCACCCTGTCACCAATGATCTCCTTGAAGCTACAGAAAATGGACAATTTTCATACTGCATTCTATCTACTCTTCAACATCACGTGCACAGTCTTGACTAGCTTCTCCCAGTTGACTCTCCTTTGGCCACTTATTCAAACTAGAGATTTCAATTACCACATTATAGGCAGATACTCACTAATTTACATTTCTTGCTCAGACATCTCTGTGAAGCAGTATATCCCTATATTTAATTGGCTGTGTGATATCTCCAATTGAATGACTCAAATACACCTTGAACTCAAAAAAGTCCAAATTATCCTCATGATGTCTCGTTTATCACCCAAACGTGGTCCTCTTTCAGTGTTTCCAGCTAAGTGAATGGCATCACCATTCATCCAGTTGTATAAGCCAGAAATTTCATAGTAATTCTAATATGCCCCACTTTTCACATCCTACATCCATTTTTTTCACCAAGTCTTGCTAATTATACATCCTAAATATCTTTAAAATCAATTTACTTATTTTTATCTCTTATGATACACTCTAGGAATGAAGTGGAAGCTTCTGATTTCCATGACCACTCATCTCCCCTTCCCATGGTCACTAAAATAGCTAACAGGAAAACACACAATTTTGGATGCTTTTGGAAAGATTCCTCCTACTTACAGTTTCATCATGATTATCTACCTGAGTCCCTCAAAACTAATCTCTTTATGCCCTTTTCCCTGTTTGTCAGTCACTCCAGGCCTTAAACTCCCAGGTCATCCATTATTGAGCTCCAACTCTCTGCTTAGGAAATGTACCTCTCACCTCATCCATACTTCCCCAACTACTGAAATCCTTTACTATGCCTCTGGATCTCACAGTTAATCATGAACAAAACCCCACAAAATTCAACCACTTCTCTCAACTTCTTAATTCTGACAACCTTGATTATCAATGAAGATCACTGTTCCATACTCAATGGCCCTGTACCCAGAGGTGGGCAGAAGTTCTTCTTATTCCTCATTGCTCTTTTTTAAACAGATCTCCCTTCTTCTTTTCTAAATTTGCCTACCATTAAATCTTCTATCATTAAATTATACCACCCACTATTCTTCCTGATAGCAGTTATCTTTGATCATCTGAGCTACTCTCATGAATGGATTAAGGCTATCCATCAGGTCAGAGAACAGAGTGAATATCCTTAGGAAAAACATGACTTCATCTAGAACTACTTCAATTTCTCATACACAAGTCCAACATTTGATAAGAAATACACTGGCATCCAAAGTAACAGAGGCAGGGTGGGGCAGGAGGGAAACAGACCATGGAAAAAGATCTAGATATTGAAGTTCCCAGATACAGACTTCAAAATAATTGCAACCATGTTCAAGAAAATGGAAGGCAAAATGGAGAATTCATAAAAACTCAAATCTCTAAAAATGAATGAAATAGATATTTTAAAACATTTTAAACATTTATCTTAAAACATGGATATTTTCAAAATATTATTGAAAAAGACAAAAATGGCATTAAAAACTCAAAATTGGGGTGCCTGGGTGGCTCAGTCAGTTAAGCATCTGCCTTCAGATCAGGTCATGATCTCAGGGTCCTGGGGTCAAGCTCTGCATCAGGCTCTGCACTCAGTGAGGAATCTGCTTCTCTCTCTCCCTCTGGCCCTCCCCTCCAGCTCATGCTTACTCCCTCTCTTTCTCTCTCTCGTAAATAAATAATCATTAAAAATAAAAACTCAAAATGGCCTTAATAGTGGTTGGATATAGCTAAAAAGATTGCTGAACTGGAATATTGCAGTAAAAACATTCAGACTGATAAAAGAAGAGCAAAGTAGAGGGAAAAAAAGAACATAAGGTATGTATGAGGCAATAAAAAAAAGATCTTAATGGCCGCTGAGAAAGAACTAGAAAAACAATATTTAAAGAACTTTCTTCATTTGGTCAAGATACTCCAAAACTGAGGAGAGCCATCAAGTCAAAGAATTAAGAAGCATTATGCACGTTAAGCAGATAAACATATAAAAACAGTAATTATGCTCAAAGAAAGACAAGGGAAAATCTTAAAAGCAGCGTGGAGAGGAGTAAAATCTTTGAAAATCCAATGGCAAGACTCACAGCTAATTTCTTAACAAAAATGATAGGAGTCAGAAGACGATGAAAAGATACCTACGAAATATTAATAGAAAATAATGCCAGAAGTTTATCTACAGTAAAAATATCCTTCAAAATAAAGACATTTCTAGGCAAAGTAAATCAGAGATCGTTTTTTACCGGCAGAATTGCATTAAAATAAATATTAAAGAGAATTTTTCAGGCAAAAAGAAATTGATTCCAGATTTATTTTAATTGCAGAACACAAAGAAGAGCAATGGGAAAAGGTAAGTATATTGGTAATTCAAAATAAATTTTGAGTGAACATATCAATATCTTATGAAATTTAAAATAAATGTATGATTAAAATATGTGACAACACGAGCACAAAGGATGGAAGGACAGTAATAGAACTAAGTGATCTGAGTAGTGGTAACAGTACCCCTTGGGTAAAGTCAAAGATGCATGTTATAAAGTCAAGGACAGTCACCAAAGGAATTGCAAAATACCGTGAAACTATAAGATAACAGAGTGAAACAGTTACATAACATAAAAAGTACTTGATAAGTACAAAAGAAAGCAGAAAAGGAAAAATGAGTAACATAAAACAGGTAGAGAAAATAGTGAAAGGGTATACAAGAAACCATTTGAAGTTGTAAAACATTGTACTCATTTTCACATTAAAGTTGAAATAATTTCTTCGTAGATTCTGTAATTGTAAAAACATTCTAGTTAAGTTTAATGAAGTGGAGTTTTTCTTATTTGAGGGTGTCTCCTTTATTGGTGCTGAAAATCACACTTGTTTTGTCTTCCTGTGAAACTAACGCAATTAGTTGACCTCATTGCACTTAAACTAACACAATTAGTTGACCTCATTTGTACTTAAGCATTAAATCATATTTCAATTCATAAACTACAAAAGATTTCTATTCTCATATTTTCATTTTTTGAAGATTCTATTTGTTTATTCATGAGAGACACAGAGAGAGAGAGAAAGAGAGAGAGAGAGGCAGACAGAGGCAGAGGGAGAAGCAGGCTCCCCGCAAGGGGCCTGATGCAGGACTCGATCCTGGACCCCAGGATCACATCCTGAACCGAAGGCAGACGCCCAACTGCTGAGCCACTCAGGTGTCCCTATATTTTTATTTTAAATAGGAAGTTTTTATTTGGCCCAACAACAGAGTTTGATTCTATCTTTATGATCATGACATATATATGCTCTGCAAAGAAACAAAAGAACATTTAGAAGACCAGCACTAATATTAATGTTGTGATGTCAGGTTTAAAATTATTTATCCTTATTTTGTTAGAGAAGTTGTATCTCCTCAAAAGCTTTGTTAAAAGAGTGAAACCACCTGTACTTTAGATGTGATAAGGCCTGATCGTGAACTGTTTAATAAAGCCAATTAGATCTACAATTAATCAATCAATAATGAAAAATGAAACCACAGATTACATCATTGGGTGATATTGAAATACATTGTATTTGAGCCCGTTTAATGATGGTGTGACCTCAAATAAAGTACTTGAGGTACTTCCCATGCTCAGTCTCCTTATAGCGATAGTACATGTAAATAAATATGCATTATACATATTAGCTACTAGTATCATTATATGTTGTTAATATTGTTGGTATTATGTTGGAAGACTTGAGTTTTCATCCCTTGTCCTCTACCAACTCTCAGAGCATCTTTTCCTCTCTGCAAAATACATTTTTACAAAATGGACTTTAAGTATTTTTCCATTTATAAGGTGGAAAACATTAATACAAACTTGAAAACACTCATTTCCTGAAAGAAACTAAAATATTTCTCAGAGCAATGACTAGAATTAAACCTCTACAATATAAAAATCCTTTTCAGGAGTCTTAAGTATTTTTCTTTTATCATTATTACTGCAAAAATACAAAGGAATACACTGACTTGCCACAAATCAATGTCACCCTGATGATTGAAGGCACAAAATTAAAGCTGCTCTTCTCCCAAATATAAAGCACACTTAACAAACTACCATATGATGTTTTGCCTATTCCTCTTCCTCATATCCATCAAGAAACTGCTAATACCTTTAAAAAGTTACCCATTTCCTTATAGGGAAAGCTCCAAGTTAAAGAATGAGACATTTCACCATCTTCAATTTCATCAGTGGAAAAGAAGCAGAAGAGAGAATGCATTTTGAAAGACACCTTAACTCACAGTGGATTTATTATCATTGATCCCAAGTAGCAAGTCAGTTTATTTTCAAACCATTTTCAAGAGCAAAATAAGTTAGATGGCATAAGAAATTTCTTAAAATGTATAAGATTTTCAGTCACTGCTGTATTATATTTGATTTTCACTTTTCTTCATATAAATTAAAAGTACAGGACTATAAACTAAGTATGTCCCAAATATCTGACAGTATTCCTGTTTCATTAGCAAAGTGCTTACAGCTATTGAAAAAAATCAAAAAGTGGTCATATAGGTAATATAAAAACTTCTAATTACAATGGTCAACAAAGCACAATTTGGTAACTCATCAGCTCCACTAAAATAAACAAATGAAGCACTCCAAATTTACTTTGCTCCATGTGAAACATTACAGTGCAACACGACAGCAATGCATCCATTCACTTAATCACTCAACCGTATTTCCCAAGCCAACGTACAAATGAAGCACTGTTAGGCCTCAGCAGATCACAGATGAGTATTACATAGCTCCCACCTAAAATCACTTCAATGCGGTGGGTCAGATGCTATAAGGGATGCATAAATCATGTGTGTTGGGCCACACAGAGAAACAGCACAAGATAGATCTGGGAAAGAGTAATGTATTTTTATTAGACTGAAGGAATATATAGAGAATAGCATGTTATAAGATTGGAAAGTTTCTCTGGAGCCAATCTTTTAGGCGACAACTTGAATAGACGAGTCTTATGTTAATTTTATAGGCAACAGAATCCAGTGAAGGTTTTTAAGGAGTGTGACATGACCAGAGCTGTTCTTCTGGGAAGACTAATGTGGCAGCCGTTCATCAGATGAACTCATATGGAAATACTGTAGGTCCCCTGTTTTCTTTTACAGACTTCTATCTTCTAACAGACTCTACATGTCACCTTCTATTTAACATCCTGTTCTAATTTCCATATATACTTTGACCCTTCTCTTTGTGCAGCCCTCTGTATTTGCCATACAACATGTGCTACAGTATTCAAAGAAACCTTGAGAAATGAACCAGTGCTACCTTGAGGAAGACCAGAGTCATGTCCTATAACCTTCATGCTAAAAACAGCCCAGACATCACTTTAAGAGCCAGAAGTCTATATTTAGATTCAAGTGCCTTGATCAAAACGATAAGCTTAGAGGAGCAAGCCATCTGAAGGAGAAAGAATAATTACCATATTGGGTACGGGCCTCCTGGGGATTATAATTTCCACTTTATAATAATGCAATTGATGATCAAAGATGTTAGAGGTTAACTCGCTCAAAACCACAAGGCTGACATAATGCTTGGCAAAATTTGGACCCAGAAGGGGAAAACAGAAGAGAGAAAATAATGAAACACATAATGTTCTCTTAGCTGAATAAAAGACTGTAGGCCTGAGATTAAATGAGCCTACCAAGTACAAAGCAAAACAGTGTTTTTTTTAAAGACAATTTTTTAACATATTTTAATGAAATATCATAATCCCAACAGTAAGAGGAAAAACTGCAAAGCTTCCAGAGAGAAGATAAAAACAATAAACAAATCAAAACACAAAGTCTTTCTTACAAATAAATAGGAATCAGATTGGCAACAAGCTTTTTTATCTTCAAAACTAGATGCTGAGTGATAGTGGATTAGTATCTTCCAAGTTCTGAGAGTAAAATTATTTTGAACCTAAAATGCTATAGCTAGCCAAATTATTAAAAAAAAAAAAAAAAGACTGAGTGCTAAGGGAAGATATCCTTAAAAATGGAGCCCTTTTCTCTAGTAATTATAGATGAAGACCCTTTCTGTTTCAGGTATGGTGCTAGGCATTCATTATCTCAGGTGCACTACTCTGTTCAAGGCAGTTTTTCTCCACCAAAAAAGTTGTCTTTTAGTGTTAGAAATCAGTTTTCTAGGACATTTTATTCCCTGAACATGCTAACGCAAATATTTTTACGGATGAAGTATTCCTACTACTGGAATTGACACAATAATGTAATATTGTTTACATTACCAACTCTCATACCACAGACTAACAAAAAACATTACTAATAATAAAAGAAAGGAAGAAAGGAGTCAATTGGACAGTCAGTGAGTTGAAACTCTAACAAATATCTCAAGGCAAAGATCCTGACTCACTTTTACTTTCCCTAATTCAAAGTCTGCTAACCTTACCAATCATAAACCAACATTTGGAATGATCTTTTTTTTCTAAAGAAAAGTGCTCCTGACATAAAAATTTTCTCACATTTGTAAAAGTACTGCATCAGATAGGAAGTGACGTGGAATCACTGCAGACAACACTGGAAAGTGGTGAGCACTCAAAGGGTCTTCCCAAATACTGTGTTTGCCACAGCTACTTGTGATATAAACATCCAGTTCCAAAGACAGTCCCAGCATTTGTGTAGGGCTTCACTCCTACTCATTCTGATCCTTCCACATTAGAACCACGGTGGTTACCAAAATATTTCTTAAGCCAAATGAGATGGTCAGCTTCTCGTCAGTTGTTAACAGACAAATCTGCGTTTCCAATCTTCACAAATGCTCTAAGAAGAGTTAAACCTCAAGCCACTTTTAAAAAATATTATGCCATGTGGAAAAATGCTTTTATTGTTTAAATGATCCATTTGATGGTTTTATAAAGACAAGAAAACTACTGACAATGCCCAGCCAAGGGTAGGCAAGAAATGCAGAAATGTTGCCAACGTACCTCAGCTTAACAGCAGCATCCTTATGTTCTCTCATTAGACTCTCCTGAGCAGATTGAGTACAACTACTGAATTAAATAAAGGCCAAAGAATTTTTCTACTCAAATCAACGGACCATCTGCTCTGCTATGCTGTTTCTGCCAGTGGTCACAGCAGAAACTTTGAGAAAGCAAATGTGGACATCATTATAGAGCTGTATGTAGGTGGAGAGAGAAAAGTATTCTTAACTGTAATTGTGGGAGAATATGCATTTTCTGACCACAAGTTCAAATATTTATGTGGAGTGACTATGTGATAATGATACTGATTTAACAAAAATAGCGGAATATATAGATGCAGCAAATGGGTGAGATCCTTTAAAAGAGACTGTCTTAGAAATTATTCGGGTAAACCTCATCACGTGGAGCTTCATTCCAAATTGTTTACAATAAACCTGCATTTCTATCTTCAGCCACCTCTATCCATTTGACAGTTTATTAACAAATGAGAGACCATTATTTTCTGGCATAAATAGGAGGAGTTGCAAGCTATTTTAAGAAACATGGTTCTAAAGTCAAAGCAGGAGTTTTGAATATTCAGCTTGCTGCAGGGAAAGCTATTTTGAGAAAAATATGGTTTCTCTTTAAACCTCTCAGACACCTTTATTAGAAGTCCCAATTCAGATAAATCATTCCAGAAATTTTGTATGGATAGCATTCACTGAAAGGTACATCTCAGTTGCATGACAAAATTAATAAGGTAGAAATACATTCTGTGTATGCTGAATGCACACACATATATAGTACATAGAAGCCTTTCCTGGAATCAACGCATATATTTACAGACATTTTACAGGAGCTGGAATATAAGACTGTACTCAAATGCTATTTATAATGATTTGTGGTTATTGTTGTTTTTGCTTTCACAAAACTATCCTACTAGGATGTATTTAGTTCAAATTACAGCTATAATAATACCTTGCCCTTGGAAAAAATACTATGCTAGTTAAAATATTCTACTTTGCAGTTCCACAGAATATGTCACACAAAAAGTTTTCAGACATCTTATGTCCTTATTCTAACAATGTTCCTGTCCACAAGCAATTTTTATATTCTTGCTCGGGAATACTAAAGTTCTCAAGTCCAGCAAGAAACTCAGAGCCTCATTAACTTCCTAGATTTCCTAGTGTGGATGCTCATGTCATTCTCTAGAATTGGCCTGAAACAACTTTTCACTCTTTCTCAAAATCAGATAGTCACAAGGAATTAAGATCAGTCACCAATGGGAAGGCTTAAAAGATGGTTATCAATTTCCAAGAACAAGTTAGTTGTTCTAACACTATTGAGCAGTAACACCACCACCAGAAACATGTTGCCTCCCAGTAAACTGAATGTGACTGTACTCTTTCAGATATATCAATTCTGGAATAAATAAACTGCCTGACTTTAAAAAAAAATGCCCAGGTGAAACTAAATCCGATAGTTTAGCAGGGGGCGGGTGGGAGGGGAAAGCAACAATACTATTACAGAGGTTATAAACTAGTGCAAATTGACATTTAACTTATGCTCTCTACATACAACACATAGCACCTTGACACTAAAGACTGACATGTGTCTTTAACAGCAGTTTCATCAGATTATGCTTTGTAGAAGTAGCTTCACTTTTTAAAAATTTCACAAACAAGACACAATTACATTCTCCACTATAATGAAAAGAAAATATTAACTCCATTATTTGCTGTAAAAGTGTTCTAAATACATAACTGTACTGGTTCTATTCTAATCCACATTTGCAAAACCGCTCCTTGATTTATTTTGTGAACAGCTCCATCATACATGTAATCACATGGCAACGCTTGGCTGGAATCCTATATCAATCATGCAGTTTGTTAGCCTAGTAAAATTATTTGGCCTAATAAATTTCTATCAGTCCTAAGAAATTGCTTTCAGCTCTAATAAAGCTGATTAGAGATAATACATAGAAATTTCTGTGTATTTAATTGAGAGTTCCTCTCAAACCCAGTGGCTAATGAGATAAATTGGCACTTAAAATACTCTTCCACACCAGTCTTCTGTGTAAATGTAGACTATCTAAAACTAGGGATGGAAAAAGAGTGCACAGGGAGATTACCCTGGCATTTACAACTCAATGAGGTGCCTTCTATTCCGCGAAGTTAAAGGTTCTGACCAAAGAACTGCATTGAAAGTATCTACAGAGTGACAAAAGTCTTGGAATCCTTCAAGACTAAAACAAACAAATTAATTGATTAATTAATTAATTTAAAATAAATAAATAAATAGGGCCACCTGGGTGGCTCAGTGTCTGACTCTTGATTTCGGTGCAGGTCACGGTCGCAGGGTTGTAAGATCAGCTTTGTGCTGGGCAAGGAGCCTGCTTAAGATTCTCTTTCCTCCTCTGCCTCTGCCCCCTCCCCACCAAATAAATAAATATACACATATAAGTAAATATATATATAAATAAATAAAATAATTATTACTCCCCCCAACCCTGACATCAGTAATATCCTCAAGCAGAGCTTTGGGCTCAGGGTATCTTAACAGTACTTACATTTTTCAATAAAAGAAGGAAAGAGAAAAGGTTACTTTGCCCAGCTCCAACTGGGTCCTGTTAACACCCATACTTTGATTTTGTTAATTTTCAAAGAATCAGGATATATGAAGGCCTAGTATCTTCCAATCCTCTGTATTGCTGGTCTGAGGGCCAGAGATTTCCAAACGCCTCAGGGCAGTTTAATTCCCTATCATTTGTCACTAATCCTCAGAAACTACTTCCTGATCCCCCCTGCCTTCTCCAAAGCAGCATCCAGTATTCTGGGCAACTAAGCAGACATGCTTGATAAGCTTGGCCCAGAGCCTCTGTTTCATAGGCTACTGATCTCAATGAGACCTTCGGGACCCAATGCTGAACAAGCCAGCTCTCACTTGGAGATCCTGCCCTTGGCCACCGCCAATGAATCCAAGCAGGTGGCTGGCACCAGCCACTAGGCACACTGTGTTCATGCAGCATTCATCTTCACAGGCTGGAATTCGTGTACAGAGCAACCTGTTAAAGATCTGAGAAATTAAAGAGTGGGTCCTGCATTCAGTGACACTGTAGAAAGATGAGAAAACTTGAGTTCTATTCTTGCCTCTATTCCACTCAATAAAGGATTATGAAAAAAAAAAAAAAAAGGATTATGGCCAAGTACTGGCAAGCAATTTAATTCTCTTGGGTCTCGGTCTCTACATTTGTAAAACAAGAAAATAAATCATTAATAGGAACATTTACTGTTAAAAGTTTAGATCAATGTACAATATGTGATCAAAAATTTTTTAAATTATGTTCAGATGCATTAAAAAGTTAGAAAAAGATGAGGTACCCAAGATGCTAGCAAGAGTTATTTCTAAGCAATGGGATTGTGCTTTTAGTTTTTATTCAGGGGTTTTACCTCTATCTTTTGTTTGCACATAATTTCTAGTTTTCCATAATATTTATTTTTTTAAAGCACATATTTTTTAAAGATTTTATTTATTTATTTGAGAGAGAGTGAGCATGAGCAGGGGGGATGGGGAGCAGGAGAGAGAAAAGTAGGCTCCCCACTGAGTAGGGAGCTCGACTCAGAGCTAGACCCCAGAACCCTGACATTAGCTGAAGGCAAGATGCTTAACCGACTGAGCCACTCAAGTATCCCCTAGATTTTCATAATATTTAAGTTTATTTACATACATTATTTAAATGTAAACATCTATTTAAAATTTAAAATATAAAATAAAAGTAGATTTCCCAATTAATTTTGGAAAATTTTATACATATATATATATAAATTATTTTCCAATTAAAGACTGATGTGTAAGATCACTCAGGTAAGAATCTTCTAGAGCACTAAACTTTTTTGTATTATGTATTTTAATAGAACTTTCTAATTTACATATACACAAAGCCTGATGGAACCATGTATTTGGCATCATTAACTCAAGTCCAACCAGAAAAGTCTTTGTGTAATTGTTTTTGTAGAATGTAGTTACAGATGCTGGGAAAATAATTCACTTGAACGCATCATTCTCATTTTGAATCACTGAATACATATTCATTGCTGAATATACACTAATAAGCCAAAAGTCATAGAAACTTTTCATAGTCTCAAATCTATCAAAATTTTTCCAGATGTGTACACAGAGGTGTATTCTCTTTTGGAAGTGACAGAAGTTTCTGATGCAACTTTGCTAGTCACTACAAATATTTGGGGAGGCACAGGGTAAGACTCTCTCTGCTTACTTTGTAAGTATTTTGTATGTGGCTGAGCATTGTGCTCTATGACCTTTTTTTTCCATATGTGAAAATATTCCTCAGTTTATGAAAGTTGGCCTAAATTCCCGCCTCTCTTTTTCTTATTCCCTTTCAGCATCAAGCTGCTTCTCTCATCACATTTCATCTCTGCCTCCACACTTGTCCTTGATCTGTTATTCTCCAGTCATTTGCATTTCCTGGTGATAAGCCTTGAGTTTTATGTAAATGTCATTGCAACTATGCAGGAACCCACTCTAAATCACAAATTAATACAAATTATTTTATGTTATATAGTAGCCTGTACCTTTAAAGCACTTTCCTTTAAAGATATCCAAAGAAACAGTTAAGCCAAAAAGCAAAGTGAATAGGACGTGTGTGTGTTTAACTATAGTAACAATATATATATAACTATGCATAGTTAATATTTACATAAATGAATATAAGGGAATATACAAAAGACATTGATAAAAGTGGATTCCTATAGGGATTGGGGGAGACATCATGAGCCAATGGATTCAAGAATGGAGCAAGACTTTTCAATGAGTAATTTTAATGTATTTTTATATTGTGAACTACATGTTATACCTACTCAAGACAATAGGATTACAAATTAAATGAATAAATGAATTAATAAAAGTATTTTCAATGTATTTAAAGCTTTAAGACTATAGTCTTCTATGCACCCTCTCTTCCTTTTCAAATTCCCCCCACCCCAAACAACAACAATGACAAACACTAAGGCCATCTACAGAGACCAGGAAGCAAATTCAACCACGAACTTTATTACATGAAAACATAAAATGACTAGAAAGAAGAGTGATAGATGACTTAGGTGAATGGAGGGAGGTCAAACCTGAGGGGCAGAAGCAATGATAAGCAATCCAATATGTCCTACAAATGCTGAAATACTCAGAAATTAGAAATAGAAGCCACGTACAGAGGAGGTATTACTAAATATTAAAAAAGAAAAGGTCACAGTCTGTAAGTCTGTATAACGGGTCTTTAAACTCAGGAGTCCTCCCTCCAAGATGTGGAGTGAGAGGAGACAGCACTCAAGGGCAACCTTGTCAGAAGACAGATCACTGAGGCAAAACAATAGCAAAGAGCTTAGGCTCTGTTTTATAGGTAGTGAACAGCCACTCAAGAATTAACATAGAAGAATGTCATGTTTGGATTTAGGTTTTTAGAAGGAGTGGTCTAGCAGTAACAGAAAAAGAAAAGAAGAGTCTGACCTGGGAGACCAGCTGATGACATTTATAGACTACTGCAAGAGTACAAAACAAGATCAGGAGTCTAATAAGAATAAGCTGAGTAGAAAATTTAAACAAAAGCTGCATTCTATATATTTTTTAAAGATTTTATTTGTTTATTAACGAGAGACACAGAAAGGCAGCGGCATAGGCAAAAGGAGAAGCACGCTCCCTGTGGAGAGCCTGATGCAGAACTCAATTCCAGGACCCTGGGATCACGCGCTGAGCCAAAGGCAGATGCTCAACCAATGAACCACCCAGATGCCCCTGCATTCGATATTTGATATCCACATATAAACTTCCAACTTGAGGTATACTGTAGGTACTCTACTCTATCCACAATTACAAATAAATTTTTCCCAAACATGAGTGATTAAACTGTAACAGAAGTTACACTTTTAATAAAATCTCTAATATTAATAAGTTTTAGTAAAACAAATAGCATTATTTCATCTTTTGAAACACTGATTTTCTAAATGAATTTGTACCCCAACAAAAGTCTGAAGAATCCTGAACCCTAACACAAAAAGGTAATTAATGCCTCTCAAATGATTAAAATGCCAGCTTTCTTTAAGGAGAAAAAAAAAAAAAGGACTGTGAATTAACCAAAACCCTTAATAAAAAGTTTCCTTTTATATTATTCTAAGTTTCTCTTAAAATTACTATTTGGGATTCTCTCATTGTTATGTATTTCTTCTCGATTACTTGAGGAATTATTTAAAGTACATTTGGCCTAAGAAGATAAAAATAGCAAATAGTTTAGAATGGCTGGAGCAAAAAACTGATAAATACACAAAGACAACATTTGGTAGAATAATATGTTCTTCAAGTTGGGACTTTTGGCATCTTATTTTTACACTTCAAATCAGGCTCAAGGAAACATAAAACACAAAAATTACCTTGAACTTTTCAGAACAATTTTTGTTTAATCCTGAGGAAAGTTGGAACTGTCACAGTACAAATTATTCTGCTCAAGTAAAGAACTAGAGTTCACTCGTCATCAAAAACACTGTTGAAAAAAAAAAAATGTTTCCTAGATCTTGTCTTTAATCCTCGAAATACACTACAAACCTTGATTTTCTTAATCTTACTCTAAGGAATGGAAGTATTGTCAGATATTCCCCCTTATTATCAGTGAATTAATTACACCACATCTATGGCTTTACACAGCTCCACTGCTGGGTGGTATCATAACAAGAAAGCCAAACACTATTACTAGACTATCAATGAAGGTGAAAAGTAACAGGCAAAAGGGAAAACCAGAGGCAGATTTTGACTCTCATATATACTTGCATTAAACACACTGGCTAGAAATGTGGATAACATGCATACATTCAGAGGCTTTTAAAATAATCTTCATCAGTGCATTTCACCCTCATAGCACAGATACATAGTCATAAAGACAGGCCATAACTGTGATCTTTCATTTTTATTCATTTACACAATAAATATTGCTAAGTATTTCAAAAATATGTGAAAAGGGATTATAGAGAAAAATTAGCTGTAATCCCTCCTACCAAGGGTTTACAATCTAGGAGAAGTACCCATAACTTGCCTTAGTTATATAAGCAGTAAAAGTGCCACTCACTTTCCCTGAATCCAAAAATAAACTGAAGGATTTAATTAACTATACTAACAACTCCCAAGGATAAAAGAAATTAGGTTGATTTTAAGAGAAATAAGACAACGGGTGGAGAGGAAGGATGGAAGGGTGAGTGGGTAGATGGATGGAAAGAAGAAAAAACGGAAGGAAGAAGGAAGTATAGATGGATGGATGGGTGGGTAAGGGAGGGAGGGAAGAGAAAGAAGAGAGAGATGACAAGAGAAAGGAAAAGAAAAGAAAATCAAAGAGGGCCACCTGGGTGGCTCAGCCAGTTGAGCACGTGACTCATGGTTTTGGCTCAGGTCATGGTCTCAGAGTCAGGGGATCAGACTCTATGTCTGGCTCTGCGCTGGTTATGGAGCCTGTTTGGCATTCTCTCTTTCCGTCTCCCTCTATCTCTCTACCCTCACTCTCCTCACCCCACCTTATGCATGTGCACGTGCTCTAAAAGGAAAGAGAAAGAAGGAAAGAAGGAAAGGAAGGAAAGGAAGGAAGGAAGGAAAATTAAAGAAAAGAAAATCACTATTCGTCTTTAGAAACAGAAATAGGGACGTCTGGGTGTCTCAGTGGTTGGGTGCCTGCCTTCAGCCCAGGGCTTGGTCCTGGAGTCGTGGAATCGAGTCCCGCATCAGGCTCCCTGCATGGAGCCTGCTTCTCTCTCTGCCTATGTCTCTGCCTCTCTCTGTGTCTCTCGTGAACAAATAAATAAAATCCTTAAAAAAAATACAAATAGAAACCTATAGAAAAATGAAAAGATTTCCTTTTGTTGTCTAGTGAGTTCAAGAATTGATACCTCGAAAGGAGTAAGCTATTGAGAAGGATGAAAATGAAAGCAAATACATATAATCTCTAGGATACCTGAAAGAAAGAGTGGAGGGAAAACAGCAGGGGCTGACCTGAACTAAGAAATTTAACCAACAAGAAGTCCTGAACCATGTTCCCTTTGTTCTTCTCCTCATCACTAAGTAGAGCACACTCTCCAACTCCAGGAAGTCCCCAGAACGTTCTCCCCTTCATCTTTAGTCAGAAGAAGACATCTGCCACCAGCTGGTGCTGAGAGCAAGGTGAGTGCTCACTCCCACTGCTCACAAGAAAGTGCAGAACCCAGTTCCTCTGCCAAAGACAAGTAGAGGGGGAGGTTGGACTGCTGGGTTCACAGATACCAAGCTGAAATTTGGAAAGCATTATTCCATGGAAAATTGATAAACAAGGTGATTAAACACTGGGCAAATTACATATTAAATTTTTTAAATAATTGCTTCTATGGAAAAATGCATTCAAAGTTTCCAAAATTACCAATGAATTTTTGAAATACAAATTGCATAAATAAATGTTGAGATTGCCTGTACACGAAATGAGCATTCATTATTTATGTGCATGCTTATTTTTCTAGTATATTATTTACTATATTTGAGTATTAAGTAAAACACTTATACTAGAACATAACTTTTTATCACAATAGTTGAGTAATAAAAAATAGCTGGACTGAGTATTTCTGGAACAAATACTGTTTTGGGGTCAGGTCCTTTTTGAGGTTGCAAAAATTCTTTGTATCATGGTAATAGTTCTTTAGATGATCTCAAAATTCTATCTATAGGTCTTTACTTACCATTTCTGAAGTGCAAAACTAATGAGCATATAGGGTCCTCCAGAGGCAAGAGCAACAAAGACAGGTGAGAATACTGACTGGGACCATAACTGTCTGGATGACCTTGAAGTGAAAATGTCACTTCCTCTCTCTCTGGAATGTAGTTTTTCCCCACAAAGAGGAATAATTAAATGGGATATTCTCTGAGGTTCCCTTCCAGTTTCCACCATCTATTATTCTCTCAGGCGCTAAGCCTTTGTTCTGGTTATCCTATTGCTGCATAACAACTTGCCCCAAAACATGGTGACTTAAAACAATCGTTTTACTGTATTTCATGCTTTTGTGGATCAGGAGGGCAGGGCTTTGCTAAATAATTCTGCAGTTCTACATTGGTGTCAAGGTATTCGGCTGGTGGATGGGCTGGTCTGGAGGATTCAAGACCATCTCACTCTCATGTCCAGCATCTTGGCAGGGATGGCTCAATAGATGGGCTTGACTGAGACTACTGATCAGAAAGATTTCCACGTGGTCTCTCCAACATGAAGGTCTCAATACATACAAGGCTCACATAAGAAAGCTTAGGTTTTCCAAAGACAGCATTCCAGGAAACAGGAAATGGAAGCTGCCAGTCCCTGGGCACCTGGATAGCTCAGTCGGTTAAGCATCTGCCTATGGCTCAGGCCATGATCCCCGGGTCCTGGGATCAAGCCCACATAAGTTTCCCTGCTCAGTGAGGAGCCTCCTTCTCCGTCTCCCTCTACCTCCCTCTCCACTTGCACGTTCTCTCTCTCCCAAATAAATGAAATCTTTGGGGAAAAAAAAAGAAAGAAAGAAAAGGAAGCTGCCAGTTGCTTAAAGCTTTGGACCAGGAACTGTCACAGTGTCACCTCCATTATATTATAAATCGAATAATCAGATCCCTCCAAGATTCTAGAGAACAAGACAGGAATGTGAGGCATAGCAAAGAAACTATAGCCAGCTTTAATCCATCATAGCCTGTATCTAGGAATTGACACCAGCGGTGCCACTCATTACTCTGTTCAATGTTTCACAGTAGAAACTGAAGAGATAAAAAAGAACAGTCTCTGCCTTCAAAACAGGTCACAATTTGACAAAAATAATGGCAAAGGAGGCATTTCATTTATGCTTAACCTAATTCGAGTTGATTTATTCTATTGTTACTAATAGAGTGTTAAATGATAAAAGCATATATGGAAAAATGCCACAGAAAAAAGGAATACCAAATTATAAACAAAAGTATATATACATAACATCTGGAAGGAAAGAGAAAAAAGTTTTAGGATATAAGATTCATTTCCCATTTTTAATGATATAAGATGGACTGAGTGACATATATCTTCAATTCTTAGGCAAAATATTATGGAACTTTATATAACAATCTGTAGGAGAAATCTGTCAATTCTAGTTTTATAATCAACTAACCCTTTAGTGTATCAGATTCTTAATTCTTACAGCTAAAAATAAAAACCTGACCAATAAGAGATTCTAGTGAGACCCATTGTTCATATATAATATGAAAATGTGAAAAGAAACCAGAATTATCTAAATATATAATTAAAATGTTTTTCTTCAAATAATTAACCTATAAAAACTTCCAATCACATGATCTCTTCTAAAACAGATTATTTGTTTCAACAAATAATACTTCTCTAATAGTCTAAATGAAATAAATTAACAATGCAATGCAGAATAACTCATACCAAAACAATCAGGTCCACAGGTTCTTTGGGTCATCTAAAGCATGCCCCCTCTGCTGTCTGTATTTGGAACTAACCACAGACAAAAACATATTTCAAGAGCGCCCCCGAGTGTGGTCTACTTCAACAACCACTTTTGCAGTCCTATGTCCCTGATAATTACCATTACCATATAAGTTCTTTATTAAACAACAAATAAACCTTAAAATCTTTTTTTAATTTTAGTCCACATACAATGTTGTGTTAGTTTCAGGTGTATGACATAGTGATTCAATATCTTTACAGGTTACAATATATTTGCCGTATTCTTTCCCTCTGGCGATCATTAATTTGTTCTGTGTTTATAAGTCTGATTCTGCTTTTTGTTTGTTTACTCATTTATTTTGTTTTGTTCTTTTAGATTCTACATGAGTAAAATCATATCGTATTTGTCTTTCACAGTCTGACTTATTTCATTTAGCATTATATCCTGTAGGTCTATCCATGTCACTAATGACAAGCTCTCATCCACTTTTCATGGCTGCATAATACTCCACTGTGTGTGCAACATATCTATTTTATCCATTCATGTATTATTTTTTTAAGATTTTATCTATTTATTCATAAGAGACACACACACACACACAGAGGCAGAGACACAGGCAGAGGGAGAAGCAGGCTCCATGCAGGGAGCCTGATGTGGGGCTCAATCCTGAGACGCCAGGATCACATCCTGGGCTGAAGGCAGGCACTAAGCTGCTGAGCCACCCAGGGATCCCCTCCATTCATCTATTAATGGACATACAGGTGACTTCCATATCTTGGCTATTGTAAATAATGCTACAATAAATATAGTGTTTATATCTTTTTGAATTAGAAATACTCTATTTTTAAAGGTAACTCAAGTTCAAATTCAAGCTAAAAATAAATCCAGACCTATAGAAACAGACTCACCAGGGTTGAGGCCCAGGAAACTGCACTTATATCAAATACTCTAGGTATGTGTCATTCCTACTGAAGCTTGAGAATTAGACACCTTAAATAAAGCATTATATATAGAAAAAATTTTTCTAAAGTTAAAGGGTAATCATATTGCTAAGAGAACATTGCTAGCTTCTTTTTATTAAATAGAATTTAATTCAATCTCTAAGTATTTGAATCTTTTTTTTAATCTCATGCTTTAAAAACCAGTAATCTCTGCACTGATATTTATAGCCTTGCATTTATTCTAATGATGCATGTCTGACTAGCTAATGGTGACCATGTAGTGGCAGGACAGGTCCGCTTCCAAATCTCTGCAAGTGACCTGGGTTCTGTCCAAGGGGAAAAAAAATTGAGAAAATACTTTCCCCTCCACTTTATCTACTTTGCCCAATTGTTCTCTAGGCCACAAGGCAGGGTTTTTACAACTTAAATCTCAATTAAATCCCAAGCAAGTGTCTGTCAATGAAAATTAATTTAACACCCCAGAGTACAGCTAAACTCTTTCATCAGAATGCATCCTTATTTGAGAATGATCCAGTTTCCCTGGTAGTTTCAAAAAATCATTCAAAATCCTACAAATTAAAAAATAATAAGGATTTCTGACATTTCCTGAAACAAAAATAAAAAGCATTTTTGATATTTCCTGAAAGCAGTATACCAATGCCACAAGAAAAACACTAGAGGTAAAGGAAGATCAGAATATATTAAAGTTGGGTTTCACATGCAGTCTAAAAGACAACTCTTTACTAACTGGCACAGACCATGTTTCACTGCATAAAATTTGTGATAATTGAAAACACAAAGTGGGTATTTTATACACAGTTTTTAAACAGAATGCTACCTATCAAATTTGTATTAGGTACTCAGGGCTAGAACTGAAATCTGAAAATCTGGGTTCAAGTCCTGTCTCTGTCATGCAATACAATAGGATTTAACTCTTGATCTTTGACACTATCTCTTCTCATCTATAAAACTGAATAAAACTAACTCATACACTGGCAACAGCCATATATTAAAAGGACAAAAGCTATGACATGTTTGAAAGTATCTTACAAATTATATCATCACTAATATCAAGGAAGGATATATGCCACCTTAGAAACCAGTGTAAGAAAAAAGAAGTCAGACTCCTCTACAACTGTACAGACCTCCACAATCCAGGATATAGTCTTCATAGTTTTGATGAATCACCTTTCTCAAAGAAGGAAAGAGCATTTTTATATTTAAATTTTGTGTGATTACTATAATTTTATATATTTAGAAATAAGATAATCAAGTCTAAGCTAATGTTGAGTGAAAGGAACCTTTAGAATAATCTAAAACTGGTTCTGTTCCTTCAGGCACATTGGTTATACCACATTAAAAGAGTGACATCTCAGGAATGCCTACCTCTAGAACTACATTCCCTTCAATACTACTCGTAGTATGGATCTGGTCTATTAAAAATATTCCTTTTTGGTTCTTAAGATATTTTTGAAAGTTAAAAAAAAAAGAAAAGAAGGGAGGAAGGAAGAATGAAAGTTAACAGGAATCTATAAATCTTAATGGATACAGGGCAGTCTGAATTTAGATCCTGCCTCTATCACTTCCCAATTGTATAATTTTGATCAAATAATGTAATATTTCTTAAACTTAAATGTCCTCCACTTTAAGATGGATATGGTGATAGTGTTTACCTCATTGATGTATTGGGAAAAAAGGATGTTATAAAACTTATTATCTTCTTAGTACAGCACCTGGTGCACTGTAAGAACTGAAAAAATATTACTGATAATAATAATAATTGCTACATTATAACTATTTAAGTAAGCCTCTATACTGATAGGTCAAAGGAATATGTAGAATTAAAGATATCTTGATTTCTAAAGAATAACTGAGGAATGCCTCATGATGCTGCTGATAGACAAGATGGAGTAAGACCAGTATGATAACATAATTATACAGTTGACCCTTGAATGATGCAGGGATTAGGGACACCAATCCCCCACACAGTCAAAAATCCATATATAACTTTTGACTCCCAAAAAAAGCTTAACTACTACTAAGCCTCCTGTTAACCAGATGATTTACCAGTAACAGAGCCAAACATATATTTTGGATGTTATATGTATTATGTGCTATATTATTATGTGTTATATTATATTATCAAAGTAAGCTAGAGAAAAGAAAATATGGTGAAGAAGTCAAGTTCGCAAGTCAAACAAAATACATTTATAGTATTATCCAAAAAAAAATCCTTGGATAAGTGGGCCCACATGTGTTGTTCAAGGGACACATGTAAACACAAGGATTAGTACAAAGAAGACACTCAATAATAGTGGTTAAATGAATTAGCAACATGTTGAGAAAACTTAGCGTTGACTAATCCACCAATCCTGAGTGCAGGCTAACATGGCAAGCTTTGTCTTTCCTTCATGAATGAAGACATTAATGCCATCTCCTCCTATGTGCATATGAAGCAAAGCTGGGAGCAACAATTACTGTAATAAAAGAATATAATTCAATAATATCCTGACATGCTGGGATAGCAGATCAAAACTAAGGTTTAAATAGGGCAAGGTAAAAATCCTATAAAAAATTAAGCAATTAAACAAATGATATACACCCTTGGTTTTCATGCAGTTCCTAAGAAGGCATTTATAGAGAGATTTTGTTGATCACAAGGCAAAATGAACGTATTATCATTGAAAATGCTCAAGGAGACCATATGGATGGTCATCTATCCGATATTTTAGAAATGAATCCTACTCTGGGTAAAAGTGCTATCTGAACCATCTGTTCATTCAGCAAGTATTTACAGAGGACCTAGGATGTGCCAGGCACAATGCTAAGATCTGGAAGCGCACTGATGTCCAAGGCAGACTTGGCTCTTGCTGCCATTGGTGAGCTTCCTGGATCACAGAACACTGATAAGCAAACACACTGATAAAGCAACAGACCGTACCTGGTAGATTATCTCAGAGCAGGACACCTAACGCAGAATGGATAAAGTCAAGTGTTTTTTCCAAGAGGACTTTATAACCAATCAGATGAGGAGAGAGAGGAAACGTGAGGGAACTAAGAAGTAGAATTTTTTATTTCTAGCATAGGTAGAGTATGCCACTCCTAAGGAAGGGAACGCAGAAAGAACAAGTGGAAGAGGAAAAGGATTAATTCAATTTGGAATACACCAAATTTGATATGCCAATAGACAGTATAAGTGAAGATATGTAGCAGACTGTCTAGTATGACCAGTCTAGACTTCTATGTATATTGCAGTTGAGGCCATGGAGGTAGATGAGATCACCGGAGCAATAAAAGGAAACTAAGGTGAAAAAAAGTTCTAGGATGAAACCCTAAGGAAGCCAACACTCAGATCCTATGACAGAGGCCTATAAGAGATAGATGTCAAAAAAGGAAGAGTAGGTCAAAAATGCCCCAAACTGCTGAGGGATCAAAATAAGCCCTTAAGTAGGTCTTCGAAATAAAGTGGTTTTCCAAAGCTTCAGTGAGGGCCACTTCCTGCCGAGCTGAAGAAAACAGAGCCGAAAAAAACACCTCAAATGTTTAACGGCCCGATATCCTCAATATTAAATGATATAGACGCCAATAAAATCAGGGACGCCAATAAAATCAGGGAAGCTTTCTTTTTTCTTTTCTTTTCTTTTCTTTTCTTTTCTTTTCTTTTCTTTCTTTTCTTTCTTTCTTTCTTTCTTTCTTTCTTTCTTTCTTTCTTTCTTTCTTTCTTTCTTTCTTTCTTTCTTTCTTTCTTTCTTTCTTTCTTTCTTTCTTTCTTTCTTTCTTTCTTTCTTTCTTTCTTTCTTTCAAGATTTTATTCATTTATTCATGAGACAGAGAGAGGCAGAGACCCAGGCAGAGCGAGAAGCAGGCTCCCTGCGGGGAGCCTGATGTGATACTCGATCCCAAGAACCCAGGATCACAACCAGAGCCAAAGGCAGATGCTCAACCACTGTGCTCCCAGGTGCCTCAAAATCAGTGGAACTTTAGAGAGAAAGAATTTTGGCTAGAGAAAAGCTGGGAAGGAAAAAAAAAGTTGATAACCAATCCTCCCAAGGATTACAAAAAAACCACTTCCCACAATATTGAAAACAACACTGGTGTTTCTCAAATTTTTCCACCAGGACTACCGAAAATGCAAAAGAAAGTAACTTACATAGTGCTTGCCATCTCCAGGTGGGCAATGACACTAAGGTATGAAATTTGTTCTTAAAAATCCATGTAACTTGTGCATGACGCTCATAAAGACAGGAGTGTTTATTTTAATATAGAAATATTTTCCCCCATTTTCAACTAAAATCATTGTTCCAGAAAGGTGTTTCATGTTTATCACGCAACTTCCCATATGGCCCTCCCACCATCCTCACACACCCCATATGCATACACGCATATATACTCCCACTTTGAGCAATATGGAGGAGGTGCTTCATTCCACAAGAGTGACATCCTCTGGCAATCTCTGCAGAGCATCTGCCAGAACCCAAGTCCCATGAATGGCTACACGACCTGTAAACACCTCGTCCTTTCATTTTCCTTAAAAATACCCCCTCTTCAACCTTCAAAGTATGTTTCAGACGTCATGGAATTTGATGGCTACAATGATGGAATTTGATGGCTACAAGGGACTTGAAGCATATGCCTCTTCATCTTCCTTACCTAACAAGTCATCATTTATCAAGTACTCTGTACATGGAGGTTGACTCAATCCCTTCAAATATTCAGTCACTTTTCTCTAAACCTTTCCCATGTATTTCCCAAGGTGCAGACGTGGTTTTGTAAAAAGGCTCTTATGCCTTTGAGACAAAGACAGGTTCAGCCTAAATGAGGTCATTAAAACAAAACATCAAGTTCCCAGTGCCCTGAGATTCCAAGCCAATGACCTACAGAGTGTTCCAGCTGATCTTAATTTCCCTGGCACAGCACAGTAAGAGTACTGTAATATAATGCAAAATGTCTCTAAAGAGAAACTAGATACTGGCTCAGGTCTTGCCAATACACAGTTAAATAATACCAAAGTACTCCTTTCATCTGAATACTGGGCTTCACACGCATATGTCACCCTTCCCAAGAATGAAAGTAATCTTCCACTATGAATGTGGGTTGACTGAAAAGCTTTTATTGGACTCAACTCCATAAAGCATACATGCTTTTTAACTGGCACACATGGCCTGGTAAGACTGAAAACGCCTCCAAGGGGACCAAAGAGACAAAGAACAGAACTTATTCTGAGTAAGGGTGATCCAAATTTAGAATGTGCTAATAGTGGTAAATCAATACTCAAAGTTTATCCTGACTCGGATCTCTAACATTTAACAATATCAAACCCCTCCCAGTAACTAAACTAAAGTTCACTTTTCTAAGTTTTCTTGCAAACTCTTTATCCCTTGTATTAGGATACATTCCCAAATATTCCCTCAATATTTCACTTCTTCTGGTCCTCTTCCACTCATTAATTCATTAATTTATTTTTTGATTCAGCAAAATTTATTGAGAGCCTATTAAGTGCCGGGCATTGCTCTATCAGCTGGAGGTGAGCAGTATATAAAACAAAGTCCCTGTCTTTACAGGGCTTATGTTCTAGTGGGAAAGGCCAGAGAATTACCACATATATATGTGAACATATAATATGCCAGATGTTATATGCCAGAGAGAAAAATTAAGCTGAGTAAGGGAGAAAAGACAGTGTGGGTGTGGAAGAAAGCAATGTCGATCTTCAAAGTCCATCCGAGCCAAAATTCATTTTTAATGATCCATCATCCAATAAATCAGTTAGGGCCTCTTATAATGTAACTAAAAACAATGAATTGGAAACCATCTGAGATGAAAAAAGACTTGTTACCAATCAGATTCATTCACCTTCTCAATTTCTGGACAGTTTATCAATGAGGCTTTACTGTTAATGATATGTTACTCTCTCATTTAAATGCAGTTTGTTCAAAATGATACAGTCAGAAAAATTAGGGGGTAAAGTGTTAATTTTATCATACCTTGGCCAAACCAACACAAAAGTGAGGTTTCTGCATGACTTCTTCCCATTTTTTTAAAAATAAAATGTCATTGTCTTATAATGTGCTTTAAGTACATTTTCATCAAAAGTTTAGGGCTATAAATTTAGTTTATTCAATCTAAGGAAAATGTCAACCATATAATTGGAAAAGTTAGTCCTCACTCTCAAATCAGTCAGCCAGATTAGACTTATATTCTATCAGGTAAGGTCCAACTTTACTTTTCAATTCAAATAAAGGTATGCATTCTGAGAAAAAAAATATATTTAAAAATACTCAAAATTAATTACAGATTATATAAGGTTATAAGATATAACCTCAGGTTTATCCAATTTACCTTCAAAAATCTGGTAGCCTCAGAAAGGATTTGTCACATTTAGAAGAATCAGAATTACTAGCTACTGTAGATGCTGTGGCACACTGTCCAAACCTGGCCGCTTCAGGACTAAAGCACTCATTCTCCCCATCTGCTAGCACCAGCCACCAAGTCCTCTAAGCCAAGTTCCCTTCCAGCCACTGCACTCAGCCGAAGAGAGCTGCCATGGTCAGGTCCTTCCCAGGGAACCCACCCCCTCTGCTCAAATTCTGAACAACTCTAAGGCCCACCCAGCTCCAGAGCTCCTATGGGATCAACTGAGGCCTGTGCTATGGCTGCACAGAGGCCCAGCTTAACCCTCTGTCCATTCCCATGGACAGTTTTCAAGAGTTCTGTCCAGTAAATGCCCTGCAGGCAAATGTGTGCTCCAAGTTGGTCTCCCAGGGAACTCACTGGCAGCACTAACCTACAGCAAGCACATCAGGTACTCACAGGCACATTTTCTTTCAGCTATTGGTTTATCCCAAGTATTGAAAATAGCAGAAAATGCATTTAAGTACTTGACAAAAGATTATTTCAATATTTCATGCTGATGTACTATTTACTTTGTTCTTAGGAAACTTTCCCTCAAAGGTTATATATTTTCTGACAAGAGTCAGGAGAGCGAGAAATTAAAGTCAATAATTAAAAACTGAAAAATAGGGATGCTTGGGTGGCTCAGTGGTTGAGTATCTGCCTTTGGCTCAGGTCATGATCCTGGGATCCTGGGATCGAGGCCCCCATCAAGCTCCCCAGAGGGAGTGTGCTTCTCCCTCTGCCTATATCTCTGCTTCTCTGTGTCTCTCATGAATAAATAAATAAAATCTTTTTTAAAAACCAGAAAAATAGAGCAGCCTGGGTGGCTCAGTGGTTTAGCACTGCCTTCAGCCCAGGGCCTGATCCTGGAGAGCCAGGATTGAGTCCCGAAGCAGGCTCCCTACATGGAGCCTGCTTCTCCCTCTGCCTGTGTCTCGGCCTCTCTCCCTCTCTCTCTCTCATAAATAAATAAAATCTTAAAAAAAAAAAAAAAGAAAAAGAAACAGTAAAAATTGTTATCAGTTCCATCACACAATCATATACCTGATTTTAGAACATTTCAACACTAACCAAATTTCTCATCATGTCTCTCCTTAACAGAAACTTATTTACGGCATAAAAAGACAGGAACTCCTTCTGATTTGTGGTGCTTCGATTAATCATTAAAGGAAGTTTTCCCTGTGTGTGATGCCCTGGAGGTTTATATGCCCCAGGGTGATGTACCAGGTGAGAACGTTATTATGAGCATAGGTGGGTTCTCAGAAAGGTTAGTTTTAGGATAAAGTACCTGTGGAAGAGCAGGATCTTAAAACTGTAAGTTTGCACACCTCGTATCTCTGCATTTCTACATCATAAGCACTGGCCCAAGTCATTCACCAATGATATTAATAGTTAATAATTAAAACATTTGCTAACACCTACTACCCTTTGCTCTGAGAGATTCCTATTATGAACCCAATTGATATATCCACTTGATTCTTTCTAACATGAGAATTTTTATCCTACAGTAAGCTGTAAGGAAGTATAGCACTCCACCAAACACTTTTTACTTATAATCTCATTAAATAAGAATAATATGCAAAATTTACATTATATACATTATATCTATAATGTACAAAATCAGAAATATATCCATTAATTTTGTTACACATGACCAAAATATCCTATGTGTGTAATAAAAGCAAAGATATATACTGTTAAAAATCCTATTGGTCCAGGATCCTAGCATGCAATTTTATTTTTGTTAATAAAACTGGTAATAGAATTAAAAATACTTTTTTAATTTGATGAAGAAGATAACTGATCATGATTACAATAAATATGTCAAAATACAATTTGTTAAATTTATTTGAACTATTTATCAATAATCCACTGATTAATTCTTTTTTCTTTTTTTTTCTTTTTTAAAGATTTTACTTATTTATTCATGAGAGACACAGAGAGAGAGAGAGAGACACAGAGACACAGGCAGAGGGAGAAGCAGGCTCCATGCAGGGAACCTGATGTGGGACTCGATCCCAGGTCTCCAGGATCAGGCCCTGGGCGGAAGGTGGCACTAAACCACTGAGTCACCCCAGCTGCCCTTCTGTCTTTCTTTTTTTAAGATTTTACTTATTTATTTGAGAGAGAGAGAGAGAGTGCTCGAGCAAGCGTGCATGAGTGGGAGGGGAGGGGCAGAGGAAGAAACTGGCTCCCTGCTGAGCAGGGAGCCCTATGTGGGACTCAATCCCAGGACCCTGAGATCTTCACTGGAGCTGAAGGCAGACACTTAACCAACTGAGCAACCCAGGTGCCCCATTTTCATTCATTTTTTATTTTTTTTTTTATTTTTTTTTTAACTTTTATTTATTTATGATAGTCACAGAGAGAGAGAGAGAGGCAGAGACATAGGCAGAGGGAGAAGCAGGCTCCATGCACTGGGAGCCCGATGTGGGATTCGATCCCGGGTCTCCAGGATCGCGCCCTGGGCCAAAGGCAGGCGCCAAACCGCTGCGCCACCCAGGGAACCCCTCATTCATTTTTTAAATGAAAAACAAGGAACACAAGATATTCTAGTTGGAGAGAAAAACAATAAATATTTAGACCAAATAGATAAATGCAACAACTCATTTCATGTTAAGTACTGCCAAAGAAATGCACAGGAAAAGGTGATGGAGTAGAGGAAAACAAGATAAAAAAAAACAAGTGTAGAGGGATACTTCAGGCAGTCTAGTCTACACTGAGACCTACCTAAAGAATAAAGAGGATAGGGATCCCTGGGTAGCTCAGCGGTTTAGTGTCGCCTTCAGCCCAGGGCGTGATCCCTGAGTCCTGGGATCGAGTCTCACATCAGGCTCCCTTCATGGAGCCTGCTTCTCCCTCTGCCTGTGTCTCGGCCTCTCTCTCATGAATAAATAAATAAATAAAATCTTTAAAAAAAGAATAAAGAGGAGTCAGCTATGTAAAGAGCAAGGAAAAGAGGTTCCAAGAGGAGACAACAAAGGCTCTAAGGTAGAACAAAAGATGCCAAGTTCGTAAACAGGTAGGACTGCTCCTGCACTGTGGCTGAAATATAATCAACAAACAATAGAATGCAGATGAGGTTATGAGAGAGATGCCAAATCATGTAGAATCCTGTAGGCCGGGATCCCTGGGTGGCGCAGCGGTTTAGTGCCTGCCTTTGGCCCAGGGCACGATCCTGGAGACCCGGGATCGAATCCCATGTCAGGCTCCCAGTGCATGGAGCCTGCTTCTCCCTCTGCCTATGTCTCTGCCCCCCCGCCTCTGTGACTATCATAAATTTAAAAAAAAAAAAAAAAAAAAAAAAGAATCCTGTAGGCCAAGGTACAAAGTTGAACTTCATGCTAACTTTTCTATCAAAAAGTTTTCAACCAGGCAATGACGGGTGTGATCTACCTTTCTAAGAGTTCGCGTCTAACAAGTGTATGGAGAATGGACCAAAATAGGCTAATGTTAGAAGAAGGCCATGTATGAGCCTCTTGTACGTGAGAAGGTAGTGGCTGAAGTTGGGATGGTAGCCGTGGAGATGGAAAGACATTCACGAATTCAAGGATATTGCCATGAGAAGTATGGCAGTACTTAAAAGACCAAAAAGAAGCCTCCTTGGATTTTGGCTAGAGCAACCAAATGGATTACTCAAGGGTGGAGCAAGAGGAATCTGGAGAAGGACTTAGAGGTTATGACCACCTCCACCCTTTAAGCCAAGCAGAACCACCATGCACTGGACTTATATGTCAGCCTCCAATGTTTCACATCTAATATTACATCCTTATTTCAAAGGTTAAATATAACTTCACCACTAACCTGCCTCCTCTGAGATATGACACCTTTTCTGACTCTCTATACCTTGATGTAGATGTGCAAGTTCTAGTTTAACTAGCCCCTCCTGCCCCTATCATCTCCATAAAGCTGGCTCCTATGCTCCTTGTCCCATGACACCTAAATGTGCCCTTTATCACAGAAAGCGTGGCGACTGTGTTGGAGGATCTGAACAAAGGGTGAGAGGAAACGTCTAGGGCCAGTGGGACCAAAAAGACCTCCCAGACACCCGAACCACCACATGTCACGTTACGTCTATGGACAAGTGTATGTGAATAAACAGTCTGCTTATAAATGCTCTTTTGGAATAGGTACTTGGGGCACCTGGCTGGCTCGGCTTGTAGAGCATGTGACTCTTAATCTTGGGGTTGTGAGTTTGAGCTCCACATTGGGAGTAAAGATTACTTAAAAATAAAATCTTTAAAAAAAGAGAGAGAATATTAATCCTCTCATTTCTGTTTATTTTCTCTGGAGCTTTGAAAAACGTGAAATGAGCAGAACCAAAGAGAAGTACAAGAAGTAAAGGATGCTCTCCCTACATCAGCTCTCCCATTTCTCTCCTAAATTGATTCCCTTTGGCTCCCCTGCCTTGGCAAAGACTTGTGGCCACTCCCTAGGTTCTCCACTGAGCTATCCCTTACCTAGAGTGTCAGAAGGACAATGCCTATCCCTGCTCAAATACACATCAGGGTATTCTTACATATGGAATTTCTTACTATTCTATATAAGCTGACATGTTTAAAAGCCACGTCCATAGGACTACAGAAAGATTTTTTTTTATATTAATTAAGATCCACATTTATATTGAACCATGAATGGCTCCAATTTTCCCTCTGGTGAAAGAACATAATAATATGCCCTTAGGGAAAAACAAACCAGAAGCTGAGCTTTCAGGAGAAGTGAAAAATAAAACCCATATTGCAGATAAAGGTTGGATTGCAAATGTACCCTGCAAATTAACCAAAAATTAGAGGCAACCTTCAAACTGGAAATAAAACCTTGACAAGCAGATCCGCTAGGAGATTTAAGTTTTAAAATAGGAAGAGACAGCTGTCTTCTCTTACAAGTGAAAGTAACGAGCATGAAGTAAGGAGAATCCTGAGTTGGTAGCTCCTGTCATCAGAGGCTAAGGAACATCACTAAGATGCAAGCTCAAGACAATGGCCAAGAGAGGTAGCCACCATTGAAGGGTGGTATTAACTCAAACCACTGTCAAATAAGTTGAATTAAGTGAATTGAAGCAAAGGAAGTAGAGACTCTGAACTGTCTAGGCCAGTCAGCCAAACTAACTGGTAAATCACCATATATCATAGGTACATAATAAGGATTTGATTTTGTGTCCACTGTTTTTTGTTTGAGATCTTTTTTTTCTGGGGACACGAGTCATCGTCCATCGTTTGTTCCCCACCTCCAAATGCCATACCCATTGAAGTTGGGAGTTCCTGCTCACAGAATTTGTTCGCACAAACTTCGCTGAGCAGCGGCCCAGGCCCTTGTGCCCCTTTGGCTACAGGTGACTGACAAGCACCTGGACACACTGAGCTAAAAGATATCTCCAGATGTGGACTCCAATCACTTACCAAGTGCTGAACCACAACTAGGAGGAAAGATGTGTTCCCATGCGGTGGCCATTAGGGGCCAGGTGCACTGATGTGCAATCAAGACAAGCAAGACTGAAGACAAATGTGAGAACGAAATGGACATAGAAAGAGAAGAAGAGATTATATGCTGTGCTTGTGGCAGAATGGAGAAAGTGGCTACCTTGATTCTGGCTGACTTTCTACTCCCCCTTTTCTGATCTCTCATGCGATCAGTGAACTTTTGGCTTTCGGATACTATAATATAACCTTTCAGGCCAGTTCATGTAAGGCTCTGTTTCCTCCAAACAATCAATACTTGGATAAAATACCAACTAAAGTCCATTTGTACTATTCTTACCTTTTTTCAACTAAATGATACTGTCCACAATGTTGAAAGATCAGAGTCTAAAAGTGACAGGAAATAAGAATATCCCTGATTTTCCACCTAAATCAAAGAGAAAAAAAAATAAGTCCAATTCCTATGCCCTTCATGAGGACATTGTTATTCAGTGGGTGTTGCAAGAGGCCTTGCATATCAACATTTTTAACAAGCATCCCTGCTGATTCTGAGAAAGGTGGTCCAATGACCACCCTTTGAGGAGTACTGCTCTAAAGCCTGCTTCAATATTGCTACAAAGATCTGTGTACTTTCAAATTCCTCCCAAGAAAAATGATATTCATCAAGTGCCAACATTCAGAAGTAGCAAATTGCTGTTGGAAAGACATATTTGTTTGAAACCCTAATAGGAGCAAGTATTGTTTCTATTATTTTTTCTGCATATATAAGATATTTGCATTTCATTTCACATTAAATGGGATTTTGTAAAATGGCCTGGGGGAGACTAAATGCAACTTATGATGCTGTTTCCATCTGAAAATGAATTTAAATTTCCAAAGAGCTAATTTAAAGACCTTTGAAATAAAACCAGTTTATAATTTGAGGATTTCATGTATCATTCCAAACTGAGGCAATGTGATTATCGATGGTTTTAAATGATACCAAGGAATTATTGTTATTTTTGTTATTTATTATTGTCTAAATACTGGTATTTTGGTTATATGAGAAAATATATTTCTCAGAGATGCATACAAAACTAGGTTGGCATGCAATGAGATGTTCAGGATTTTAAAATACTTCAACAAAGACAAGAAAAATTTCAAAAAGGAACAGATGAAGTAAATGAAGCAAAATCTTGCTAATTATTGAATCTGGAAAATGGGAATATGAGACTACAATTGATTGCTTTCTACTTCTGTGAATATTGGAAAAATGAGTATTCGAGAGTTTGGTTAATGTAGCAGCCATGCAAGATTCCTACAGGACTGTGTAAATTGGGTTAATTACTAGCATCACAAAGGAATGACATCAGAGGCCCATTAATTTGGGGAGAGATGAACTTGTCTTTTGGTAGTTTCTGATATGTGAGAGAAAAAAGAACTCAAAGGCAAAGCATATGGAAAAGTAATTTCTTAATTATTTGAAAGATACTTTGTGTTTTTCTGAGATATACGAAAAGGTTTAATTCCATACAGAATAGATCAGAAACAGTGTGGTAAGGTGCAAAACACATTCAGACATAGTATTTTTTTTTATCTAGGTTCTTAAATGAGTATTAACTAATGGTACTGTCACCCCTGCTCTGACATTATGAGCAGTTATAATGAACAACCCTGGCATGTTTATTCTTTGTACTACCCTTACAATTCTCGACTTCTGCGGAAACTGGACCTTCCTAAAAAAAAAGACTCTTTAAGGCTCAAGAAATGCAGATTTCAGATCCTCGCTGTGCCACAGTCAGCCACGTGGCATTTCTTAGCCTCAGTTTACTGATCTGTAAAACAGCATTCAACTAGATGACCTCAAAGTTCTCCTCCACCTCAAACATTTATAACATAGTTTTTCATAGCTGTCTTTTTATCTTTAAAATCTTCAGATATGTTATTTTGGGACTCCTGGGTGGCTCAGCAGTTGAGCATCTGCCTTTGGCTCAAGGCACAATCCCGGAGTCCTGGGATCGAGTCCCACATCGGTCTCCCTGCATGGAGCCTGCTTCTCCCTCTGCCTGTGTCTCTGCCTCTCTCTGTGTGTTTGTCATGAATCAATAAATAAAATCTTTAAAAAAAATAAAAAAAAAAAACTCAGATACGTTATTTTGAATAAGTTGTACTACAAAGTCCTGGGAAGCAATTAACCAGACCTACAGCACAAGCTGAGTCCCAGCACAAAAAATACCTGAGGGTAGACAAACTCAAGACAAGAACTGATTCTTCTGCAAGGGCCAAGGATCTCTTACTCCTTCCCTTTCTTCAAATAGTAAGTACTAAGGGATGATTTCCTGGTAAATTTCAATCACAAAAAGAAAAAAAGAGATCTAAATTCATAAATTAAGTCACTTTTAATAAAAAGTTTAAATTGCAAGGAATTTTTTTGGACCAAGTACGTAAAGAAATCTGCTTTAAATCTGCTCTATTGGTAAACACAAGGAAATATGCCTAGGAAATATATCTGGCCAGTATTATAACAAGAAGGAGAGAGAATAAAGAATCCACATCCTATCTCATTCTAGCTCCTATTTTAAAAGAAAATACTGAAAGCCTATAGCAAGTATTATATATACTTTGAGACACTGTATTTTCAAACAGAGATAAGGCATATCCTATTTGTGACTTCAGTGCACTTTACCACTCACGAATTATGTAGATAGCTCAATTTCTTAAAAAAAATTTTTAGAAAAAAAAATATATATAGCCTGTAAAACGATTTTTGACTATGTTTTTGAAAGGCCACATGAAATTTAACATGTCTAGTCTGGATTCTTTCAAACTTTCTGGTCAATTATTCGTAAATAACAAGCACAATTCTTCACTTTTTCTACAGGGAGAAAAGAATTGTTAAAATGCCTGGAATGGTTAATCAAAACAAGTGAAAGAGAAAATATAAAGAAAAGAGACATCAGCCTCCAGTAAGGTGTCAGCCATAAATAATAGTCAATAGAAATCTATCACATCCAGTCATTTACATCATCTCAAGTGAAGGTCAGGGATAATCAGGCCAGAAACACCATCTTGCCAAAGGGTCATCTGTGTCACAAAGATACTGAGCTTAGGAAATTACTGACATAGAGTCAGCTGTTCCCAAAGCATCACTCAGTCCAGAGAACAGAGCATACATAAAGGAATAAAAACAAAGGATCAGTTCTAAATGCAAAGTGTAGGTGGGAAACATAAAAGAATGTAAAAAGGCACCCTCCTCTTCCCTAATTTTGGGACATCCTTCTCTTCATAGAGATCCCAACCCTTGGGCAGGCGAAGAGATCACCCACTGTGAAGGGCCCTTCTCGGGTGGGAACACCCCTCTGGGACTGGTCTCTAGGAGGCGGGCCAGAACTCTCTGCTCATGAAACAGCACTGCCGTCTGTGTGGGTGCAGTGCTCTGAGAAAGTCACTGTAGAAATAGGACACAAGGCCAGAGCAGGAAACCGACCGAGCCAATGGTAACACAGCACCCTTTTCCCTTTTTGCCAATTTGCTAAACCTGATCCAAAGAAATGCTATCATTCCCCAGGATAAGAAGTCTTACTGTGGGATGCCTAGTAGCTCAGGAGGTTGAGTGTCTGCCTTTGGCTCAGAGCATGATCCCGGGGTCCTGGGATAGAGCCCCACGTCAGGCTCCCTGTGAGGAGCCTGCTTCTCTCTCTGCCTGTGTCTCTGCTTCTCTCTCTGTCTCTAATGAATAAATAAATTAAATATTAAAAAAAAAAAAGTCTTACACTAGGATGATGACCATGTACCGTTAGGGCATGCCCTGAATTAACCCTGACGCCTGTGCCCACCCTCTCTTTTTTTTCTTCTTCTAAGAACATATTTTCTCTCTATTCAAATCAAACCTTGCCCCGCTGACCTCTCTTAGACACAGGCATTCTCCCAGTGTTCATCTAGATCTCTCCCTCTCTGCTCCTCTTCCATCGTTCAACTCCTAAGTCATAAACCAACTCCAAATCAAAGCCCCATTGTGATAAGCACCCTCTGTATGGCATTTTTGCTCAGCTCAGGGCCCCAGAGCCTAGGATGGTGCAAGGAACACAGCAGGCCCTCCATAAATAGGGAAACAATCTGTTAAATTCCCCAGCTGACTATTCTGTCATCATCAGACATTTCCTTTTCCCATTCTGGATCTCAAGGGCAATCATCAATTTTTCCACCATCATATCTATCATCCATATTCCCACCTTATCTACTAACCCAAAACCCAAGCTCTTCAAAAGTCCAGACAATTCAGCAGGGCTGTTTTTTGCTTAGGCTCTGACTTTAAAACTCATCCTGATCATACAGCTCTCAAGAATCTCCTCCTTGTTCATTTCCTCATCCAAAGTCACAGTCCCGCCCACTTAAGGACTTGCCTCCCCCATCAAAATCTCTAATTGAGAACATACCTCTGCTCTGGGAATATTTACTCCCACTTTCTCCAGTCCTTTTCCAAAAAGCACATGCACCAATTAAACTTCAAACCGCCCCCCTCAAACATATATATGTATATATATATATATATATATATGCCTTGTTCTACCAGACTTCTATCAAAACCCCACAGTCCATGGAAAGCTTTCCTACTGTCTTTATTATGTTATGAAGAACTCATCTATTCCCTAGGGTATCTCCTTCATTCCTAAAACCATAAACACATTATTGAACCCATCATAGGTAGTCAAAGTGCAGAAAAAGGGAGAGAGAACAATAGATGTGAAGAAAGGATCAACTGTCTTCTCTCCGCTCATTATCCCTCTCCTCACTGCAAGCATCTGACTGTTTAAATTTATTGCTTCTATCCTTGCAAGAACAAGGTACATTTTGCCTAGTGAAGCCTCTCTTTGTTTTGCTGATTCAAAATTGGGAGGGAGTATATTAAGAAAAGATGGGATTATTCTAGGATACACTGATTTTTTTTTTTTTTCCAAAATGTATAATCATGGTGGATCTCCTCATAGTTCCTGGGTCCTTGAAATCTAATTTGCCTAAGTCAGTCTCAAACCAGAAACTGAAAAAGAAAGCAAAAATTATAAAAAGAAAGTCCATCTTCTAATTATCACTAAGAAGTCATCTGCCTTCTTTATAGCCAGAAGCCTCCAAACTGAGGAATTCACTGGCAAAGAAGACATGTCAAGTTCTCGATTCCAATTACCTTTTGCCACAGATTCATTATATACCACTTCCCTTCAGTAAGTGAGGTTGGCTTGGGTTGAAAATGTGGAAGATTAAAGAAGGTATTAAAGAAATCAGACAACCTTTTTCTCACCCCAATACCACTGCCCTCCTTCTGACTAAAATTGATAATTATCACATGAAACTCTCCCATCTACCCTGGAAACAACAATAACTCCCAGACTCCGTACTTTACTCTCTCATTTAACCCATCCCGAAAGCCTGGTCGGTAAGTTTTACCATTCCCATTATACAGCTGTGAAAACTGAGGCCTCAAAGGAGAATGATACCGAAAACTCTGTCAGCCAATAGTCATTTAAACTAGGCCATATTAACCCTTTGTTACTTTTATAAATTACTGAATATCTTAAAAACCGTATAGATTTAGAACTCCTAAGATTTTTGAATTAGGAAATTTTAAAATGCATACCTGCTTTTTCCTTGAATTTGCTTTGGGAAACAGGCCTGCTGACAACACAGATGTAAATGGAGAACAGCATAGCTCAGGAAAAGGGTTTGGAATAGATGGCATTTCCAGAACATCAAGATCTTTCTTTTTTCTCCTACACCAAGAGAACATAGGATGTAATTTACATAAAGCGGAATGTAAAATATAATTGCTGACAGGATTAAGAAGTTACGGCCAACATGTGCCACTCTGTGACAACACTAATATTATATAAAGTATACAGCAAAGGTCTGTGATGTACTGTCTGTGGGTCACAATAAAACACGTTCATTGGTATAAACCAATTTTCTATAGTAGTCCTATCTTCTTTTTTGGAGGCCTTTTGAAAAAATAAAAAAAATCACTAGGCACCGTTAACTCCAATTCCAGCATTTTTGATCATTTTCCTGAAGCTGAAACACAGACTCTGTAATTACTGATGCGAAAAACCAACCTGAGAAGTTAGACATTCTTATGGATCTATTAAATCGACAAAGTCTACAAACATTTAGTCAATCCGTCCCTATGCTATTTCGCTAATCACTTTTGGAAGTTATGGCTTATTAATTATAGCTGCGGCTCATCTCACTTCAAATTTCATTCACAATGTTGCCCACACACAGTCTGTTGATTTTTCAAGTGCTTATAGATACTAAACCGCAAGGCAGTGTTTTTGAAGAGGTAAGTGAATAGAACTTGCTAGTATAAATGTACTCTAGTCCACTGCAGAGTAATTTTAACTTTAGTGAAGTTGAAGCACTTTGAAAATCTGGGGGGGGGGGGGGGGGGAAGGGAAGGGGAGGGAGTACCATTTCAATGTATGAATATAAAAGACTACAGATTTTTTTTTTTTTTTGTATTGTTGCAGTCTTTTTCCTTCTTAAAGTCTGTGCAGAATTGTGAACTCTAAAGGCACTTGGTGCTGAACGCTATGGAGATTGGGAAACCTTGTAAAGCCTCTATTCTTCCCCACCGAACAGCAAAGCAGGGCTGCTCAAACGTCAATCCGTGCTTTGCCTCCCCAGGGTCGCTGTAAGGCTCTATGTGGGAGGTGAACTCATTTATGCCACGTTTTTTTAAATATATAAAATAAAAAGGATTCGGGTTGGGGAGGGGGGGTTGGGTTTTGGTGGGATTTCTTTTTTTTTTTTTTTTTTGGTTTCTTTCTTTCTAAGTGCAGGGCCACGAGGGGGTGGGGTGGGGTGGGGTGGGGTGGGGCGGGGCGGGGGTCACCGGGCCTCCCGGCGCACAGCGATGGCAGAGGCGGGAGCCACCGGGAGCTCCCATTGAAACGGCGATGCTATTTATAAGGCGCCGGGAGATCGCGAGGTCCTGCCGCGCCGGCGGGAGCCAGCTCGAAGGGAATCGTCTTCAGAGACTTTCACAAACTTGGCCCCGCTCTGGGCACATGGCTCGCCCCCGGGGCCCGCCTCCTCAGCCCCCGCCGGCCGCCCGCGGCCACTCCCCCGCGCCCTCCGGGGCTGCCTACCTGTCTGCGGCGCGGCCGCGGGCCCCGGCCGGAGGGGGCAGGAGCGCCCGCGCGGGCCCCCAGGGAGCGGGCGCGGGCGCGGGCGCGGGCGCCGGGCCGCGGGCGTCGCCCCTCCCCCGGGCAGCGCCGCACACCTGGGCGGCCAGCGGCGAGTCCTGGGCGGCCGCCCGCCCCGCGGCGCCCTGCCCGTCCTGCAGGGAAGTGGTCATCGTCGGCGGCCGGGGCGCGGGGCGCGGGGCGCGGGGCGCGGGGGCGCCGGCGGGCGGGCGGGCGGGGCGGGGGGCGAGGCCGGCGGCGGGAGGCGAGGCGCGGGCTCGGCCGCCGAGCGCGCTGCAGGTGCGGTGGCCTCGCCGCCTGCGCTCCGGGCCCGGGCGCCGGAGCCGCGCGGCCGAGCAGTCGGCGAGGCGGCGGGGGAGGGGAGGGGGCGGAGGAGGAGGGTGGGGAGAGGGGAGGAGCGGCCGGTGGGTGGGGGCCGCGGGCGGCGGGCGGCGGGCGGCGGGGCGCGGCGGGCGGGGGCGGGGGCGGGGAGGGCGCCGGGCTGGCCCCGCCGGGCCCGGGACGCGCGGGGGCGCCGGCGGAGGTCGCGCGAGGCCCGGGTCCCGCCGCCGCCGCCGCCGCCGCCGCCGCCCCGGGGGGGCGCCCGACGCGAGGCCGAGCCTGGGGCAGGGCGGGCCCGCGGCGCGGGAGGCGGGCGCCCCCGCGGGGCCTGGCGGGCGGGGCGCGGACCCCAGACCCTTCGTGCCGCGGCCGCGACACCGCCCCAGCGGCGGGGCCGCCATGACAGGCCCCGCGGCTCGGCCCGGCGCCCCCCACGCGCCGCGCGCCGCCTCCCGCCCGCAGCCTCAGGCCGGGCGGCGGCGGGAGCGCGCGGGACCGTCCCTGCGCCGGAGGCACCTCGGGGGGTCCCGGGAGGTCGGGATGCTCCGCGAGGCGGGGGTCACCCGAGGGCGCCCGGGCCAGCGGGACACACGGGACTGCACTTGTAACGCGAGGCGCCCCCGCGCACCGCGCCCCGCTGCGCCCCGGCGACAGCCTCGCGGGTCAGGTGCGGGCCGCGTCGCACGGGCGCGGAGCACGGGGCTCGCGGGCTTGCCCGACGTGCCCCCAGCCGTCGGAGCCGCGGCGCTCGGAAACGCGGGCTGCTGGAAACGGTGCGGCGGGGCCGCCCCCGGGCTTCCCCCGCGTGGCTCACCTGCGGGCACCCCCCGCTGGAGGACGCGAGCCGCCTTCTGAGGCCGAGTCGGCGGTCGCTGCTCCTCAGAGCACACCTCGGCCGTCTCCGCCCCTCAGCAGGTAGGCACTTCAGCGCCTTCCGTCAGCACCACACCAAGCGCACAGGTAGCCCCCCCTCGGGGCACACCTCTCAGCAGGTAGGCACTTCAGCGCTTTACATCAGCACCACACCAAGGGCAGCGGTGGCCCCCCCTCAGGGCGCACCGGCAGCTGCCCCTCGGGGCACACCTCTCAGCAGGTAGGCACTTCAGCGCCTTACGTCAGCACCACACCAAGGGTAAGCCCGGTCCGGGAGGTATGCTGAGAGAGACCACACTGACGCTACCTTGATTACAGTATATTGTTATAATTGCTCTAATTATTAGCGACGATCGCCCATCTCTTACTGCGCCTAATTTGTGAATTAAAATTCATCACAGGTATGTACGTACAGGGAAAACACACACGTAGTATATACGTGATCCGCGTAGGCGGCGCCGTCTGCTATTATCCAGGATTCCAGGTACCCACCGAGGGGCCTCGAAATGTTATTTCTGCGCGTAAAGGTGGACTACGGTGATTACACCATGCTCACCCCCCGGGGGTGCAGCAGGCCCCCTCAGAAACCCTGGGGGCTGCTCTGTTTCTTCTTCCCCCCCAAGCTCCCCCATCCCCGTGCGCTGTGGAGGATTTCCAAATGTTTCACACCCTCTTTGTTCTTTGACCAAATTAGGTAATATCTGTCCCTGGCATCGGGTTCGCCAGGTTTTGGTAACCTCCGCAACCCCTGCCCAGGGAAGGGCCGGCAGTGCCTCCTGGAGAGGCGAGCGGAACCCTCTCTTCCAGGATACCAGCATCTTATAGTATACCAGATAGTATACCAGTAGTATACCAGATACTACGGTATCTTGGTACCAAGATTTCTGAAACATTAAGATATCTTGGCACCACGATTTCTGAAGCACCAAGGCAGGTATTTTGGGACCAAAGACTGGATCCTCCCCTGTTGTCCCTTTTGACTTGAACCTGTAAAATGGCAAAGGAAGCAGTTTGCCTTCTGACCCCTCTCCCACTGTCTGCCCCTTTGCTCCTTCCCTTCCTTTCTCTCCCTAGGGATCCTAGCCTTTCTACCCTTCAAGGAAAAGGTGACTTCCCTGCTCTACTACTCTCCCTTCTTTTACTCATCAGTTCAAATTTCTGAACCCTTTTTGTTGAGAAAGATGACATACATCCAGAAAAGAAGTTCACACACAAAATTGTATGATGACTTATCACTAGACAAACACTGATGGCAGGTCATGAATTGCAGTCAGCCTCGAAAAGCCCCTCCCTCCAATCCAGATGTTCATGGTAATTGGCTCGACTTGATTCCCTTAAGGTTTTATTTACAATATTCTTTTTCAAGTAGCTGTAGCTCTTTCATTCTTCTATTGTATGTGACTACCACAGTTTATCCATTCTACTGTTGGTAAGCATCTGGACTATTTCCAGCTTCTTACTATTATTAATGCTGCTGCGAGGAACATTTTGTATATGTCTTTTGATGCACATGTGTGTATATTTCTGGATGGTATATATGAGTGGCACTGTGAGGTCATGGTACACATATGTTCAGCTTTGGTAAATCTGCTAATTTCTCAAGTGAATTGTACCAATTTCACCCCCTGGCAGCATAAGTTTCTACAGCTCTTCACATCCTTAAGGATTGGAATATTACTCAAATTTTCACAATAGACATTCTGGTTGAGTATGTAGCCTTATTTCAGACCTTTCCTGATGAATAATGAGGTCGAGTACTTTTTCAGGTGATTATTTGCCATTTGGACATCCTCTTTCGTTAAGTACCGATTCAAGTCTCCGCCCATTTTTATGTTGCCTTTTTTTTATTCTTTTATAGGAGTTCTTCATATATTCTAGTTACCAGATCTTTGTTAGTTAGATTTGGTAAGTATATTCCTCCATTAGGTGTCTTCCATCTTGTAACTCTTAATGGTATCTTTTGACAAATAGAGGTTCTTTTAAGTATTACATAGCCAAAGTTATTTTTTATAGCTATTAGTTTATATCCTGTTAGAAATTTTCTGTATCTATTCCAGAAGTTTATTGTTTTGCCTTCCACAGTTAAATCTGTCATCCAACAAGAAGGATATTTTTATCCCAGGGTAGGAAAAGTGTGAAGGTGTGAGGGTGTAAAGATATTTCTTTTCCCCATATAAATAGGTAATTTTTACAGCTTCATTCATTGAAAGGATTTTCCTTTCCTTACAACTTTCCAGTGACTCTTTTGTCATCATTTAATAGTCCACCTGTCCAGGACGTTTTCTGGGCCCTCTCTTCTACTGCATTGGTTTACTTATCAGTATTTATACCAAAATTGCATTGCCTTAATTACTACAATGTATAAAAATTCTTAATATTCAGTAAAGCAAGGTATTTTATTTTGTTCTTCAATTTATTAATTTTAGAATTAGCTTCACGAGTTTTACAAAGAGCTGCTGGGATTTTTTTGTTGGATTGCAATACATCTATAAATCAGTTCAGAGAAAAATAATATTTTAAAAAAATAACATTCTCAATCCAAGAAATTGCTGTGTCTTTCCATTTGGTGTATCTTTAATTTGTTGCAATGATATTTTATAGTTTTCTGCATAGATACTTTGCATGTATTATTAAACATGCTCTTGGATATATGATATATTTATTTGGGTACCTTTTTAAAATTTGATTTTCTATGATCTTTTTATCCACATCATTACTTCTATACATTAATTTTAAAAATTTAACTGAAAACATTTTTAGGTTTTCAATATACATGAATGACCATATACTATTTATGCATAATAATGACAGTTTTATTTATGTCTTTCTAATTTTCATATCTTTTATGTTTTTCTAGCTTTACCACACTGCTTAGGAATTTGAGTACAATGTTGAATACGAGTGAGGATAGCACAGATTTTAGTTTTATTGTTGATCTCAAAGGAGTAGATATTAAATAAAATATTGTCATACCTTTGTCATAGATATCCTTTATCAGATAAGGGAGGAGGGCTCCTTCATATTGCTTTTTGCTAAAAAAAATTTGGAGGTGGGAAGGGGCAGAGAGAGAGAAGGAGAGAGAATTTCAAGCAGACTCGCTGCTAAGCAAGGAGCCTGACTTGGGGCTTGATTTCACAACCCTGAGATCATGACTTGAGCTGAAATCAAGAGTCGGCCATTTAACCAACTGAGCCACCCAGGCACCCCCTGCTAATAATTGTTAATCAGGAGTGGATATTGAATATTATTAAGCTGCTTTTCTGCATCTACTGAGTTGATGGTTTGCCCCCTTGGTTCTAGTAAACCAATGAATAATGTTGACTTTTTAAATGGTAAACTAAACTTACATTAACAGTATAAACCCTACTTATTCTTGCTTATATAGTTTTGATCTTTAAAGTTTTTGTAACTATGTTCATGAGTCAAATGGTCTGCAGTTTTCTCATAAAAAAGAAATATATTCATTTATATATAAAATACATATAAAATAAATATTAAAATATGTTTTATTAAATATATAATATATTTAATAAAGTATATTAAATATTTTATATTAAATAAATAATAAGGTTTTTAAGATTTTACTTTTTTTGGGAGAGAGAGGAAAAGAGAGCAGGGGGAGGGCCAGAAATAGGAATAAGCAGACTCACCACTGAGTGCCAAGCAAACTCAGAGCTTGGTGCCAGGACCTTGAGATCATGACCTGAGCTGAAGTCAGATGCTTAACCCACTGAGCCACCCAGGCATGCCCCTCTCATAATATTCTTATGAGGTGTTCATATAGGGTTATGATGGCCTAGAGATAGGAAGTGGTTTTTGTTTTTCTTTCCTCTAAGGGTATATATAACATTGGTGTTATTATTCCTTAATTATTGATATAATTTACTTGAAAGCCATATGACCCTGTGGTTTCCTTTGTGGGAAAATGTATAATAAATGATTTAATGTCTTTAATAGTTATAGGACTATTCTTAATTCTTATTACTTCTCATGTTGATTTTGACAAGTAGTATTTTCTAGGAATCTATCTTGTTCATCTAAATTTTCAAATATTTTAGCAGAAAACTATTCGTATTTTCCTTTTACATTTTTAATACATAAAGGATTTATGTTTTGCCCTACTCTTTATTCCCTAACATTGAATATTTGTGCCTTCTCTTTTTTTCTTGATTATATTCACCAGAATTTATCAATTCCAAAGCTTTCCAGGAATGATCTTATTGTTTGTTTCTGTTATATAAATAATATAGAATAAAAATAAGTAATATAAACAATATAATTGTTTACTTCTATTTTTATCTTTCCTATTTTCCTCTTTCTATTTTTATCTTTCCTATTTTCCTCTTTCTATTTTTATCTTTCCTATTTTCCTCTATTTTCTTTGGTTTTATTTGCTCTTCTTTTTTTTTTTCTCTAAATTTTTTACATTGCAGTGTTTAGCTCTTTGATATTTAGCTTTTCATATTTTTTTTAATATTCACATTTCCAAACATATATTTCCTTCTAGGTATGACCATAGCTGTATCCCTGAAGTTTTAATCAGTTATATTTTCATTACTATTCAGTCCAAAATGTTTATATTTCCGTTGTGGTGGTGTTTTTCCTAGCCGTCTTTATATTTTGTTCTTTTTCTAATAGATAGCTTATTCACTTTGTTGTTACAGAATATAATCTATATGATTTCAGTCCTTAGAAATTTGTTGAAACTTGCTTTATGACCCAACATATGGTCAATATTTATAATATTACATGTGTGCTGGAAAATAAGGCGTTTTTTGCAGTCCTTGGGTTTACTGTTATATATAATATGTCCATTAGCTCAAACATGTCAACCACGTTGTTTACATTCTCTGTTTTTGTACTGATTTTTTGTTTGTTGTATCATTTTCTGAGAGATGTTCTACTACAATCTCCCACACTGTGAATTTCTAAATTTATTTTCACTCTGTGTGTTCTATTGTTGCTGTGTTTTAAGACTGTATTTTTAGAGGTTAGTTTAATGTGTTACATGCAAAACATGTTGTGGCATGTTAGAATGATTGGGTCTTCATGGTAAATTGAAGCAATTAATATGTTTAAATGGCCTCCTTTACTTCAAGTATCTTTTCTGCCTTCAAACATCTTCAACATCTGTCTGATGTTAATACGGTTTGGTTGATGTTTTATGGACTTTTTTTTTCCATACTTTGTGTCATTTTTCTTTAACTTCATGTTTAAAAGTGTCTTTTGTGAATAACATATGATTAGGGCTTTTTGCTCATTTGATTTTTATCCAATCACATGATCATTGCTCTTAATTGAAACATTTAAACATTTTGGGTTAAATCTCTGTCCCATTGACTGCTCTCTCCTTATCTATTTCTGTGTGCCTTTAATCCTTTTTACTTATCTTCTTTTGGACTATTTCATATTAGTTCATCTTTACCCCTCTGTTTATCCATTTGTCCCATCAGATCCACTTTCCATACTTTTCCACCTGCCCTGGGCTGTAGGAAGGTCAATTTTATGGATGACATAAAAGTAATTCCTTGCTCTCTGATATCTGGTTGGTTTTGTCCAAAGGAAGCCACCAGCAGGAGATTAAACAGTGAGGAGAATATGAAGTTGGGATATCTATTCCCTTTTCCACTATCTGCCAAGTTGCACAGTCCACTGCTTGTGTAGGTGTTACTTGACCCTCCTCATAGGACTATATGGAAATTTCAGGCTGGGAGAACTGCACAAATGCTGTTACTGCTGTTGCTGTGAGTGACAAATTGTCCCTTATCTCGGACCCAGGAATCTTGTGTCTTCAGCCAGGGCCCTTGAAACTACAGTAGAATAATTTTTCAGCTTGCAATTCAGTCAAGTAAAATCTCAGACCCTTCACAGTTCCTGACACAATAGAGTTCTACACTATCTCCTCTTGTTGTATTTTGTTTTGTTTAAACTTGTTCACATCTTTATGAGGAGCTCCTTTATTAAGGTCTCTTAAAATGACCTAGCTTGAGTATGCCATCTCTTTCCTCGTTTTTTAAGTTGGAAGTAATGTACATTTTTACTATTCATTCAATGATTCTATCAGAGATTACAACATATATCCTTGATTAACCAAAATACATTTGTTTAATTTAACCAACTTTCCAGGCAGTGCAAGGATCTTAGAATACTTTATCTCTATTTACCTTTCTCTCAACTTTTATGTCACTGTTTTACATATGAATCTCTGCCTGTTTTGTATATGTGTATTGTGTCTTCATAATATATCATTAACATTATTTTACACAGTCAATACTCATTTGTTTTTACTCATATGTTTACCTTATTGTTGGTCTTTATTCTTTCTGAAATCAAACTTTAATCTACAATTTCTTCTAATGAGTCTACTGGTGATTAATTATCTGTTTTGTTTGTTTGAAATGTTTTTATTTTACCTTTACTTTTCTACGTATAACAACTATATTGTTATACCATACAATTCATCACTTCAAAGTACAATTCAATGGCTTTTCATATATACACAGATTTGTGCAGCCAACATTACAATCAATTTTAAAACACTTTTATCACCCCAGAAAGAAACCTTGCTCATTAAAATGCTCTTAATTTTACCGATGCAACCCAAGTAATCACTCGTCTATCTTCTGTCTCTATAGAGTTTCTTAATCTGGACATTTCGTATAAAATGAATCATACAAAATGTGGTCTTTTATGATTGGCTTCATTCACTTAGCTTAAGTTTTCAAGGTTCATGAATGTCGTGGCATGTATCAGTACTCCATTCCTTTTTTATTGAGGAATAATGTTCCGTCATATGTATGTATATTTTGTATCCATTAATCAATTGATTGATATTTGGATTTTTTTTTCATTTTTTGGCTATTGTGAAAAGTGCCACAATGAACATTTGTGTACAGAGTTTTTGTTTCTCTTTGTAACTACAGAGCTGTATGATTGTTCCATGTTTAGTCACTTAAAGAACTGCCAGAATATTTTCCAGACTCTGTACCATTTTATCTTCATACCAACAATGTATAAGAGTTCCAGTTTTTCCCCATTCTCTTTGTTTGTTTTTGTTTTGTTTTGTTTTTCCCCATTCTCATTACCACTTGTTATTATCAGTCTTTTCAGTATAGCCATTCTAGTGAGTGCCACGTAATACCTCATTATGATTTTGAATTTGCATTTTCCAGAGAGTTAATGATGTTGAACGTCCTTTCATGTGCTTATTGGCCATTTATATATCTTCTTTGGCGATATGTCAGATCCTTTCCCCACTTTTGGATTATTTGTCTTTTATTATTGAGTTATAAAAATTCTTTACATGTTCTACATTCAAGTTTGTTATATTTGTGACTTGCAAATATTTTTTTCCATTTTGTGGATGTCTTTTTCCTTTTTTGATGATGCCTTAGAATCACAAAGTTTTTAATTTTAATAAAGTCCAGTTTTTTTCCTTTGATACATATGCTTTTGGTGTCATAGCTAAGAGGACCAGGGTCACAAAGATATACTCTTATATTTTATTCTAAGAGTTATAAAGTTCTTGCTTTTATATTTAAGTCTATGATACATTTTTATATATGATGTGAGAAAGGAGTCCAACTTTTTTCTTCCATATTTGTATATCCATTTGTTTCCATTATCATTTATTGAAAAGACTAATTTTTTTCATTGAATTGTCTTGAGATCCTTGTCAAAAGTGAATTGACCATGAATATGAGGGTTTATTTTTGGACTTTCAGTTTTAGTCCATTGATCTACCTGTTTTTCTTAGGTCACTACTACACTATTTTCACTATTATAGATTTGTAGGAAGTTTTGAAATTGGGAATTGTGAGTTTTCCAAATTTGTTCTTTTTTTAAAGATTTTTTTTTAAGCTATCCTGGGTCCCTTGAATTTCCTTTTGAATTTTATTTTATTTTATTTTAAGATTTTATTTATTTATTCATGAGAGTCACAGAGAGAGAGAGAGAGAGAGGCAGAGACACAGGTAGAGGGGGAAGCAGGCTCCCTGCAGGGAGCCTGACATAGGACTGGGTCCAGGATCATGCCCTTGGCTGAAGGCAGCGCTAAACCGCTGGGCCACTGGGGCTGCCTTCCTTTTGAATTTTAAAGCCAACTTGTCAATATCTACAAAGGAGCCCGCTGAGGTTTTCCTAGGGATTGCACTGAATCTGTGCTTAAATTTGGGGAATATCAAGTCTTTTAATCCATGAACATGGGATATCTTCCCATTCATTTAAGTCTTCTTTGGTTTCTTTCAACCACATTTTGTAGTTTTCAGATTATAAATGTTATACTACTTTTCTTGAGTGTATTACTAAGTAATTTTTGTATACTTATCTTGTATCCTGCAGCCTTGTGAAACTCATTTATTAGTTCTAATAGTTTTGGGGTGTTTTTTGCTGTTGCTCTTGGTGGATTCCTTAGGATTTTCTATATACAGGATCATGTCATTTGCAAATAGAGACAACTTTAGTTCTTATTTTCAATCTGAATATCTTTTACTTTGTCTTTTTTTTCTTTTCCTCTTCTTCCTCTTTTCCTTCTTGTCCTCCTCCTTCCCCTCTATTGCTCCTCCCTCTTCTTCCTTCTCCGTCTCCTTTGCTTCCTCCTCTTTCTTTTGTTTTTTTTTTTCTTTTACTTAATTGCTCTGACTAAAGCCTTCAGTATAATGCTGAATAGAAATAGTGAGAACAAATATCCATGTCTTATTTATTATCTTAAGGGGGAGTATCTGATCTTTTAGCCTTAAGTAGGATATTACCTGTCAGTTGTCATAAGTGCCTTTTATCAGTTAAAAAAAGTTAACTTCCATTCCCCCACTTTTTCAGTGTTATTATTATGAAGGAGCATAGGATTTTGTTTCTTATTTATTCTTATTTATTATAAAAGCAATTTTACTTCTATCCACCCTCTCCCTTACTCTTAAGATGTTCTTTTATTCTGGGTTTTTAGCCAACTTCACCATGATGTACTTAGATGAGGATTTCTTTTTATTTATTTCTCTTGCAGTTTGTATGTGGTCTTGAATTTGTGACATAATATATTTTTTTATCAATTTGGAAATGTTTCCATACATTCTCTCTGTAAATAGTGCTTCTTCTTCTTTCTCTTTTCTCCCTTTCTGGGATTCTAGTTGTACATATCTTAGACCTTATCACTGTGCCCTCCTTGTTTTTTAACCTTTATTATGTATTACCAATGTTTTTATTTCCCCATGCTTTGTTCTAGGTATTTTTTCCTGACAGCTGAGTTCAAGATATTAATGAATTCATCCATTCATACATAATTTTGGTTATGTTTTTAGTTTCTAAATACCCACTGCAATTCTCATTCTTCTCTCTTATCTCCTTGAAAATAATAGGTGTTATTTAGAATATGTGTTTGATAATGTCCATATTTGAAGTTTCTGCTTCTCTATTGTGTGCTATTTCTATTATATTTTATTCATATACTGTCTCTTTGTGCACCTGATTATATACTTTTATTGCTTACTTGACATTGATTTGCAAAATGACTTAGAAATAATTGAAAGCCTAGGATGATGCTAGTAGCTTCCTTTAGAAAGGATTATATTTGCTTCTGCCTGATTCCTGAAGGAACTAGCATTCAGGAGTTACCTCATCTGGAGATGACTCAAATGTAAGCTTTAGGCCCCCTAAAGACTTATCTACTCTGATTGTCTGTCGTTGCTAGAGTACATCCACTTGGTGACCCATCTCTCATCAAAGGGTATTAACCAAGACTCCTTTCTCCACTTTTATAGTGCCTTGTTGTCTTAGCTCTCAAGAGAGCATAAAAAGTTGCTCTACCTTTCCACTTTCCTCTATAATTGATAAAATGTTTCATTTGATCAAGCATTTTCATCAAATCTAAACCTATTAAAATAGGACTTTTGTAGTCTCCACCCTCCCAACTCCATGCTAGCTGTGACAGCAATGCAATTTGTAAATTGTGGAAAAGGCTATCTGAATTAAGAACCATACAGTTTTTTAAGTAGTTTTTAGAAGTTAAAGTCCACCCCTGAGCCTAAGTTCTTCTAAGATAGGGGTTTGCTGCTATGGCCAGCTAGTGCTGGACTTATTTCATAGGAACACAATCTATTAGAGATCCCATTATCTTCTGGTAAGTCGTCTACTGCCACAAATGGCCATTTAAATAATCTTTGCACCTAGTTAAAAATGAAGCTTCTAGGAGCAATAATTGAGCTGACATGCAAAACTACCTGTACTTCTTATGAATTTATCCATTCATCTCCTCCCATAGTCTTCAGATGTTTGTCTTGACTCATGTAAAAATTGTGGCATGCTTATAAGTTCCTATAATGCCCCAATTAAGTCCCATTACTAAAAATGTTTCAGCAAATTTGTGATATGCCTGCCTGTGTTGCTCTTGCTTTGTGAGAAGAAATTTGGAACTCCAAAACTATCAGTCTGACACTTTTATGAGCTACTACATTCTATAGAATATCATTTTTTAAAAAGTGGAAAGAAAACCACAACAGTACTCCAGGGAGCATGCTTTATTCTCTAGCCCTGGAAGCATGATTTTTATAGTGAGTGCCTTTCAACACACCTGTGCCTGTCTTTATTAGATCAAAAATGTGCACTCTCTTAGTCTCCTGAATTCCAGATGGCTCACAGGGAGTCTGCTACCAACTTTTTAAATGAAAGTGTAAAGTACAGCTATTTTACATTTCAACTTTTATTACTTTCAGTGGCTGGATATAGTTCCTTTTTCATTGTTATTATTTTTTTAATATAAACAAATTAGGTATCTCTTAACATCAGTTCCAGCAGAGCCAAAGACTAGCCTTTGAAAAAAATGCCTTAAATGAACATCAGGATTAAATAAGGAAAAAAAGGGGGGGGGGAGGGGAAGAGAGAAAGAGAAAAAGAGAAAGAAAAGAAGGAAGGAAGGAGATAGTGGCAAGATAAAATATACGTAAAAATTTACTTAAGGAACATTCTGCAGAAATTGAAATCTCAGGTAACAGTTTTTAAATCAGCAATGCACCATGGATTTGGCCTAAGGAAATCTGAAAATATGCCTGAAGAATACTGCTATATCTTTATTTCCCTCAGGAACCTCTTTTTTGCTCATAGTTCTAAGGAACTTGGATTTTCCAAGAAAATTAGAATGTACCTGCAGAGTTCAAATGCTTGTGTAAGAAAGCTCAGTGTATTGTTGTCCATTTACAATATTCTGCACTTTGTGTACAAATGCTTCATTTGGTTTTAGTTTATGTTCCTTTCCTTATCCTCAGCATTGGCTTTGACTTCTTTTTTGTATATTTTGGTTGTTGCTTTTATTTTTAATGTTATCTTACTGTATGTGTGCGGGCCAACCTCAGATGTTTTTGGAATGAACCTAGTGATGGGGAGATGAATATATAATAATAATATTTAATAGCTTATAATGATTACCGTGTACTCTACAGCTTTGTGAAGAGCTAAATGACCCACAAAGTGGGTATGGACAAAGAAACATTATTTTGTTAAGGCTATTTTGCTTTTGTATTTTCCCTTCTACTTATACCTAGCTACTATGTATTAGGGATCTCTCTTTTATTGGACACTCGAATACCAAAGGAATAGGAGGAAGCTAGAGGTAAGATTTCAACCTCTCTTCCAGTGCCAACCCCATATCACTATACCCATCTAAGGCCCACTTCCCATTTCTTCTTTGAATCCCCGAATGTCTCATAAGAGGATCTATCCAATGAGCAGATGATGCCTAGATAGGTATGCCTTTGCTTTAAGGATAAGATGGGCCATTCATTCCTTTCTTAAGCATTGATGCAGAAGGTACTGTCTAATGGGAATGGTGTTCTAATAGTAAGCTAAACCAGACCTTGTCTCAGCCTTCAAGAAACTTAGACAATATTTTAGCAAGCACATGATTTTATAGGAGTACAATTGACAACTTAGAAATAGGTATGAGAATAATGATATTTCTTTTGGCTCAATACTGAAATCTAGTCTTTAATGCTGAGCTGCTATTTTGCCTAATGGAAGATACTCAGTTGAGTTCATTCTTTCTTATCTACTGATTTCTTTTTGCCACATGAGGATTTATAAGTCATGCTCAAAATTTAGTTCATCATTCTCTCTTTTTTTTTTTTATCATCATTACCCCCAGCTTCACCACGAAGAGGGGAGAGGCCCTCAGGCCCACTCTCCCCTCTGTCCTCTGCCCCCTCTGGGTCCCTCCTCTGCACTCCCTCCCACACCAGCCTGGGCCTCCCCCTTCTTCAGTCTTTGCTGCTCCTTCCCTCCTCCCTCTCCCCCCTGCACTGTTCTCCAAACACAGCCTCCCTCCGTGTTCTCCACGGTCCCTCCCTCCGTGTCCACTCTTACCTGAAGGAGAGCTAGACATCATGTCGTTCAGCCCTGCTTTTGCTACCCGGACCCTGACCCCACAGGATTCGGGCAATGGGCCCCAGATGCACATGCATGAACCCGAGATCCCACAGGTGTCCCCTGACTCTGTCTGGGGTACCTGCCTTGGCGGCAGGAATCCAGGGACACAGCCCTGGGCGGGCAGGAGCTTTGTGCACTCTGGCATCTGTCCTCTTCAGGCCCCCCTGTGCCCACTCCGACCCCCGGGGCACAGGCGGGCCGTGAGCCAGAACGTGGCATCCAGCTGGTCCCCTCGTCCGTGTTCCCATCGCAAGCAAGTCCACTCCCCAACGGGGAAGGTGGAAGCCTAATTTCCTTAACCGGTAGAGGAGGATGGCGTGTGACTGTCCTGCTGCCTCTGTGTTTCTCTGGCTCCACGACCAGCTCCGGATTTGTGGCAGGTAGCCTGACCTCTCGCTGCACTTTGATGTGACCGTCGGCATCGCTGGGAGTTTCTCATGTGCTTCTCACCATTTTCCTCCAACACATCTTGTGGTTTGGGGAGTGAGGAGGCAGGAGCTGTGAACCCAAAGCCGCCACCGCAGATTTAGGGGCACACGTTCACTAGGACAGTCCACTGATGGGCGAAGGCTGAGCAGGCCAGAGAGCGCAACACAATGAAACTGACTGGGCGGATCAGTGTAGACTCTGCTGTCCCGTCTGGCCCGGACCTGTGCACAGGAATCCAACAGGGCACATCACGCACAGCACAGCTGAGTCCTCGGCTGGGGCCACACTGCGCCTGCATCCTGGGGCCGGGGGCGGCTGTGCCTTAGATGGAGCAGCCGGGGAGAGATGCCCTTGGGACCCACAGCAGACGATCAAGAGCACGAATGCCCAACACAGAAAGTAAGATCACGAGAGTCATGTTTAGTTGGTGGAGTTTTTTCGTTTTTGTTTTTTGGGGTTTTCTTTTTCTTTTTTTCTTTTCTTTTTTTTTTTTTTTTTTGGCTGTTTCTCTCCCGCTTTAAGTGAATAAGGTCACACGTGAACAAAAGTTGAACGCGTGGTACACGGGGACCTGGCTGCCTATATGTCCGTGCGTGTACGTATGTGGAACACTATCCGTGTGGGGTTGGCTTACAGAAGAAGGTGGCCCCTGTCTGTGACCACAATACCACATAACACTGAGGAAAACTGATAGTAATGAACGTGTCACATCCGAATGCAGATTTCCCCAATTGTCCCAAAACTGTCTTGTGTAGAATTTTTGGATAAGATTAATTGGGTTTATACAGTTCATTGGCTGCTACGTCTCCACCTTTTTGACTCCTGATTCTAGAACATTCCTCCCACGTCATTGACTCTACGAAGCATCCAGTTGTTCTGCAGAGTGGCCTTTCTGTGTGGTGTTTCCCTATACTGCCTGGACACAGGGATGTAGATCTGTGGGTCTGATTACCGGGTGTCCTAAGGGCAGAGCCGGGGGACTGTTGGTGTCAGCCACTGCACATTGCGTCACATTCAAGGCCCGTGGCGTCAGCACAGCCGTGCTCAGCTGTGCAGCTGGATTCAGGACTGAACCCCACATGTACTCCCTGTAAATCCACATCCCCATCACGGTGACAGGGGAGCCAGCGCAGGGCAAGCGCAGTCCCCAGGCGGGGAGTGGCAAACATTGCGTTCCCTCCTCTGCACGTCTGTTTCATCTGCATGTCTGCAGACTCATGAGCCTCTATTTCCTCGTGTTTTACAATAAACTGAGTCTTTACACGTCCATGCTCAGCACCAGACCCTCCTGCGTGTGGTTGTTCCCACCAGAGCACCTCCCACATCCCATCACACAGCACTGGCTCTCCCCCTGGACTCTGCCTGCCTCCCGTCAGGGACCGGCCCTTTCTGTGATGCGGCTCCAGTGGGAGGGATGTGCCTGTGATGGCTAAGTGCTCCTTCGGTGACAACAGAGGGTGTTGAGCTGTACAGTCACATGCGCTATGTGGGATGTGTTCTGAGCGGCTACAACAGAAGGCTTCTATTCGAGCCACAGTCCTGTACATAATGCCCAAGATTTCCAACTTTCATTGGAAAATCAGTCATCATACCACCAACCAGGAAGATCTCAAACCAAATGAAGAACAGTCAGTAGACACCAACGTTGAGAAGACACACACATTGGAACTACGAGAGAACTACTATGAGACATACCTTGTGCAGAGATCTATACCGGGGATTTCCATCCCTACCTGTAGGATCCATTGGAAAATTTGGGAACGTCGTCTGCAAATTCTTTAGGAAGCTGAGGAAAATAGATGGGTATCATTCAGGAGCTTCCTTTGACTTGATATCCCAGGTGCCATCTCTCCATATACATATATGAAGAAAGAAAGTCTATTTTCCTGTTTGAAAGATCGCCCCATCTGGCTATTAGAGCCCAAGACCATCAAAGATTTGAGTCTTTTCCCCCCTTCTCATTCTAATTCCATGTGGCTACCAGTTAAACCATGTCAAGTAGTCAGTTTGTCGGACAGTTGCAATCTTTAATATAAATAAGAAGCCACTATTCTGATTTTATATGTCAGTGTTAGAGACATTTTTAGCAAGAGTCATATCTACTAATACAATCAATTTCAGGTCAAAGTAGAAGATTAGACTTGGGTCTGAGGTGAATTTAGACTCTAGAACTGTTAGTCCTGCAAAGGTAGGGACTATATTTATCTTGTTCATTACTCTCTATTTTAGAGTACCTGGTCCTTAGCATTTAATATGAGTGAGTGAAAATTCTATCTTAGCATTTAATATGAATGAGTGAAAATTCTATCTTCGTAGGCCACTGAGAAGTAGCCACTCAATTGTCTTCTCTCTTGGTGGCATCAATTATATCACACAATTTCTTTTGAACTTCTTGGTAGGCTGTAGTATTCTCATTTTATAGATGTCAAAAATTAATTAAAGTAGTTAAATAAGTTTCCTGTTGTCACAAAGCTAAAGAATGAATTTGGAACCTTGATGTAGAGAAGTTCAAAGCCCAAACCCTTTCTGTTACATCATGGAACCCATAGGAATAAATCAAACTAAATAAATCAGAGATCACAATTAAGCTGGCACTATCAGGTAAAGCTTCTTGGAAAAGATTTATTTGAACTAGGATTTAAAGGTTGTTCAGCATTTCAACCTAGATATCAGCGGGAAGCCTGGGTGGCTTAGCGGTTGAGCGCCTGCCTTTGGCCTACCTAGCGCATGATCCTGGAGTCACGGGATCAAGTCCCACATCAGGCTCCCTGCATGGAGCCTGCTTCTCCCTCTGCCTATGTCTCTGCCTCTCTCTCTCTATGTCTGTCTCTCATAAATAAATAAAATCTTTTTTAAAAACCCTAGATATCAGCAAAGCTAAAGGGGCAAGGTATTGCATATTATACTGGAGAAACATAAAGTAATAAAATCCAGCTTTAGTGTATAACTAAAAGTGATAGAATGGTAGGAAATGAATCCAGAGAAGTCTGACACATCATTAAATTCTGGAATAGCAGATTAAGGAAGTTGAACATCCTTCTAGAAGTAATCAGAAGCAAACAAAGTTTTTAAAGAAGATATGGAACATGATTAAAGCCATGCTTCAGAATGATAATTCAAATTTACCTGTTTCTCACTTGGCAGTAAGGAGACTAGTTAAGATGTTTTTAAAGATAATGCATGTGATGGCAGTAAGAGGGGAGACAAAGGATTCAAAGAACCGAGTCTCAAAGCAACATAGGTAGGGGAATTCCGTGAGCATTAACAGAAACAAGAGGATGATGTAGGAAGACCATGCATTTGATTTTGTAGACATTACATGTGTATTGTTTGTACTGCATCCAAATGTAGGTGACCAGCAGAAAGTTGGAATGTGAGCCTGTAGCTTGAAAAGTCTCAGCTAGAGTCAGCTAGCTGAGGATTCTTCTGCTAGGAGGCAATAATTGAGATCACTGGGTAAATGCGATTATCAGAGGCAAGGGTATGAAAAGTAAAGAGTAAAGACTTGAACTAACCTCAGTCAGAAACATTTCGGGTGCAGAAGGAGGAAGAAGAAGCCTCAAAGTAGACAGAGAAGGCGCGGTCAAAGAGGTAGGTAGTTATTACTTCCCTCAGGGGGTTATTTCTGCTGGTTTCAAGACTGAGAACTACTGTCTTAGTTTAATGATAGAAAATGATGAAAATAGCTGGGAGGAAGTAAGTTGGTAAATATGGATTAGGCCAAGGCAAATTTGATGAGCTGAATAGAATTTTTTTGTGGCCATTTACTAAAAAAAAAAATTATTTTACAATGCTACTTCAAAGCTGCCTTATTTTGCCAAATTTTCTCCCGCTATTTTGAATTCAAGTAATAGGCAATACTAATGGATAATGGATTCCTAGTAAATTCTTAAAACATTCAGCCATATTCTTCTAAGCAGTGTTTTGATTCAAATGTGAATTGAAATACTAGCAATTGATGTAATAGCAGACTTTGAAATGAAAATAGTCAATAGAATGACTTTATCTCAGCTATTAACGTACTCTTTCTAATATTTTGTCTCTGAAATGCTAATCCCCCTTTGCCCTCTGGTTTCCTATAGTCAGTAAATTAGATAATCTCATTTTACTTTTTAAAAATTTCCAATTTGACATAAGTAACATTTGCTTCTCTATCCTTTCATAATGTTAAAGCCATGGAAATAATATTCTATCTACAGATATTTTCGATTGACAAGCATACAACATATTTCTACTGTTTCAGTATGTAATACTTTTATATAAGTAAACAAAAAGTGAAAAAGTATCTTTATTGTTCAAGATCAAAACTTGTTTTGTTTCGTCTTAAAGGTGTGCATATTTCATAGCTTTCTGAATATATTTTGCTAATTTAGCCTAGTTCTTTTTGAATAATAAAGGCTTTAGAAAATTGCTTTTCAATTACAGAAAGAATTTTTCTTCAATTAATCTCTATTATTAACTTCAACTGACAGGAGAACCAGAGAAAAATCTGTGTAAATGCACAGACCATTTAGAAATTGTAATCTCTGTGTTGATTTGTTGTCATTTTTAAAGAACATTTTGATTGGCAAAAAATAAGAAAAGGAATCGATGTCGTAGTAAATATGTTAGGAGAAGACAAGTAGAATAAAAATTAAACCAAAAAAAGATGAGAAATACCCAATGGAAATTTAACAGAATGGTCTCCAGAGTCTAATAATTCATTATTGCAAGGTGAAAATATCAAATCTCCTATTTGTAATTATTTCTTATCTGAAAAATAGAAAATAAGTTAAGCTGTATTAATCTTTTAATATAGATATTTACACTGTCACCCTCATTGCCTGTATTTATCAAGAAAGCATGGATCATATGATGTGTGTAAAGTATATCAATAGTATATGGTATTATCCAAAGGTCTTTAAGAATTACTCCATCCTTCTTGGGTTCCCTTTCAGTATTTTGCCATGTGTTGCAATTTCCTTGTTCCATTAAGTGAATTTAAAAATATTTTATTCTAAGTATTATAACCTTTAAATATTTTATAACGAGGAGGACAATGACCATGTTCATTTTGTTATACAAAGAAGTTCACTGGCTTTCTTGTTGAAGTGCTTAAAATGATTGTTTAATTAAAAGATAGGTTACACATTTTTCTCTTACACATTAAATAAGTGCTCCAAATTTGAACTTTGCTGCAGTGATAAGTGGGCCTCAATAGAATGTTACCTTGTAGATATTTTTTGAGAAAAGAAAGATTTTAATTCATCCCATCAAGATTAAGTTGATGTTTTAATAATGAGTGATTCACTGTTTCTCATTAATATAGCAAAATATTTTTAAAATGGATCTTCAGGGCAGCCCAGGTGGCTCAGCAGTTTAGCGCCACCTTCAGCCCAGGGCCTGATCCTAGAGACCTGGGATAGAGTTCCGCATCGGGCTCCCTGCATGGAGCCTCTCCCTCTGCCTGTGTCTCTGCCTCTGTGTGTGTGTGTGTGTGTGTGTGTGTGTGTGTGTGTCTCATGAATAAATAAATAAAATCTTTTAAAAAATGGATCTTCAGAGGCGTTTCCATTGTTATGTGATTTTGCTGCATTTTAATAGCAGATACAAATATGTCTTCTATACTCATAATAGCTTCTTAATTTTAAAAAATAACATTTTATAATCTGTTTAAAAATATTCTGTACAATGATTTCACTGAATCTTGAACACATTGCTATAAGTATAACAGTGCAACAACTTCTGATCAGGTTTCAAAAACAAATGATTGGTCCTCAAGAAGCTACTCCCTTGTGTCATTTATCAAGTTGCTGAATTTCAACAAGATGTCTACGTATTTGGTAGATGAGACTGAAAAACAAGTATCAGAGTTTCCTAAGTGCTTTCCTTGATGTACTCATTCCATTGAAATATATAGATTTTTTGTGAAGTATCTTTTCATCTATGTCAGTCCTTAAAACCAGGTTTAAAAGGCTGAAATTGATTCTCAGATCACTAAATGTAAGAAGAAGGCTTTTATAGAAGTTAAGCATATTCACTTACATTGTTTTCACTAAAAACAATTATCAGTATTTTATTAAGAGTAACATTTTAGAGGTACTGAGTGGCTCAGTCAGTTAAGCGTCCGATTCTTGATTTTGGCTCAGGTCATGATCTTGGGGTTGTGGGATCAAGCCCCACATCAGGTTCTGTGCTCAGTGCAGAGCTGGCTTGAGATTCTCTCTCTGTCCCTCTGCCCCTTCCTCCACTCTCTCTCTAAAATAAATAAATATTTTTTTAAAAGAAATAAACATTTTATAGGGGCGCCTGGGGCACTCAATCAGTTAAGCATCCAACTCCTGGTTTTGGCTCATGTCATGACCTCAAAGTCATAAGATTGAGCCCCACATCAACTCTGCACTCAGTGCAGAGTCCACTTGGGATTCTTTCCTCTCCCTCCCCCTCTGTTCTTACCCCTGTGCTCTCTCTCTAAACTAACTCAATAAATAAAATCTTAAAAAATTAAACATTTATATATCATTAATAACTTTAAAAATTATCTAAACATTATTTCATCTTTAATCTCGCTTTATATTTTATTTCTATAACTGTGTTTTATTTCATACAACATGGTAATACATTAGTAGATATATATTTTTATAAGTTAATATGCATCTTTGAGATACATTAAATTTTTTCACTATTAAGGGTTTACTCTTGGGGTGCCTGGGTGGCTTAGTCAGTTAAGCATCTGCCTTTAGCTCAGGGCATGATCTCAGGGTCCTGGGATTGAGCCCCATGTCTGGCTCTCTGCTCAGCTGAGAATCTGCTTCTCCCTCTCCCTCTGTGCGCTCTCTCTCTCAAATAAATAAATTAAAGCTTTTATAAAAAAAAAAAGGGTTTACTATTCAAATAGTTTAAGTTCACTAAATCAATAAACTAGAATGAACAAAATAAAATGTTTTTCTAAGAGAATAATAATTATATTTAAGAGTAAAGAGTACTTTGATATCTATTACTATATAGGAACCAATGGAACTGTATTATCACTTTCATGGGCCCTATGCACTCTGCCTTTATGGGTTTCTTCCATCAAAAATATTTAACATTTTAAAACTGCATTGGTATAAAAATGAATATAATAGAACATATTAATATTACTCATTTTCTCTAACCTAAAAGTTCATTTGCTTCTTTCAATTTTAAGATAAGTTGAAACATTTTTATGATCCCCTTAAAGTATTGAGGGCCCTAGATCTTGTGACACATTGATAAGTTGTCCCTGGCACCAACACCATAAGAGAGGAAATAAAGCTTCTCATATTTAGATTTTTGTTTCTGAACTGGTACACTATTAGTTGCAAAATAGACACATAAGGAACAGTTATACTTTTTAAGGAAGGGTTATTACAGAGGGTGTATATTTTCTCCAAATAATCCCTCAAAGGCATTAAATCTTCCTGTTTGAAAGATGGTGGATTCTTCAGAACAGCAGTTAGGACAAGTGAAAGGAGGGAATATGGACCTAAAGCTACACCCTAAGAACAGGTGCACAATGAAAGCAGATTATATACATTACAACCAGAATTGATAAAGCCAAAAGTGAGGGGTCCAATCTTCAGTCAGATTAAACCCTGAACTCCATCCCATGGCCTACAGGTCTGACCCTTCCCATCCTTTGCTGTTTCATCTTAGCCACATGGCTTCTTTGCCATACTTCCATCATACTGGCCTTTCTACTGTCCTCAAACAAGCATACTAGCTCACTCCAGCCTAAAGGTCTTTGCTGGCACATTCTTTCCCTACATTACAGTAAAGCTAGTCCCTTGTGTCATTTAGGCCTCTGCTTCGTGTCACCCCCACCCCCCGGGTCTTTTTTTAGCCACCCTTTTCCTTACTACACTGTTATATCATCCTGTTGTGTTTTTTCATTGTACATATCACTGTCTGAATCTACTCTGATCATTCATTTGTTCATTATCTACCACCCCAAATGGAATATAAGCTCTGTGGTTGCAGAGAACAAGTCTGTCTTGATCACTTGTAGCCCAGCAGTGCCTAGAACAATGCCTAGCATTCAAGAAATACTTAACAAATTAATCAGTTGAGCTCAATTTCACGGCTACCTCAAGCCCTCCCTCTTCTACTTCCATTCAAGCAGCTCAGTTCATGGCACTGTCTACGATGTGACCTTTCCTTTTTAGGAATGTCATCTTTTTAGAAATTCAACACCTAGTTTAACATTCCGTATCTGAAAACAACAATCATAACAGATACAGGATAGCCTAGTATACAACTTGGCAACTGAGGAAAACTTCCCCAAATATCTTAAATGCTCATATTTACTGGTGCTAAGAAACTTCACTTCACATGAGTATGTATCACACGATTATTAGCTAACTGAAACTCCCCGTTGTTTCATAAAACGTCTTGTGCTATAACTTAGGTGACAATTTTGATGAAATGACATCATGCATACAGTGATCATCTATCTGTTTCTCATAGTGGAGGCAACAGCAGAGAATGCAAGGCCTCATGTTTAAATGTGATCTAGCATCATATTTAGGCCCTCTTTCTCCAGCCATCGAGAGCTATTCCCAAACAGAGAGTTTTTCACTTTTGATAGGCTTACTGTCAAATGGTCTCTAATTGGTACTACTCAGCTCTAAAATTAAACTATGGAAGATGATTTTGGAGTTCCCCAAACACCAATGTTGACTTCAGTCATGAATCGTTCTGGATTCTCTTCAATTTCGGTCCTTCCTGGTCAGACTTCGTTATCCATCCATCCCCACATACACTCACAAACCAATCAACCAGGAAGTGTTTATTTACTGCTGATGGTGTGCTCAGTACTGTGTTAAAGCTTTGTGGATATGGAGGTGAAGTGAAAAAAAAAAAAAATCATTGCTGTTCTTAGAGAACTTAGAGTCCAGATAAGAGACAAAATTACTAGGCATTAAAAAGCATCGATGGTTGTTAACTGGATTTGTTGGGGTGATCATGTCACAGTATATACATATATTAGATTGTTATCTAGTACACCTGAAACTAATATAATGTCATATGTAAATTATGTCTCTTTCTTCCTCTCTCTCCTCTCTCTCTATATGTATTTGTATATAATATTATGTATATTGCTTTTATGTATTATTTATATATTTGTGTATATAAAATGGTAAAATAAAAGCAACAACCCCAGCAACAAAAAGCACTGAATCTTAGAGGACAAAATACAACTATAAGAAGTGGACCTAGAGCTCATTCTCCAAGTAAGAGAGAAGGGCATTTCAGGCAAATGGATAAAAGGCATAAAGAAAGGATGAATATGGCTTGTTTGTGGATTTTGAGGAGACTGATTAAAATGGACTCTATGTTAGGGGAAAATAGTGGGAAATGCGGTTAGTTAGCAAATGAGAACGTATCATCAAGACGTTGAATGCTAGACAGAAGCATTTAGATTTGTTTGAGCAGAAAACTTGGAATTATATTTACTCTCATCTTTCTCCTGATGTCCCAAATTTGTAGAGAAAATAAAAGACTTCTTTTTGTTGAATAATTCCTTCCTGGAAGTCTTCTATTTGTAGTAATGACAGTCAAAACCCTCTGAAGGTATGTTAAGAATAGTGGTTGAAACCTCAAGCTGGGATTTTTAGCATTTATATGTTTTTTTCATAAGGTCCTTTTGCTATTTTTAAGCTTAAATAATTTGGTTTGGAGGAATGAGAGAAATGATCTTTAATGAGAGGTGACTTTTTTCTGACAGCAAATGGTTTTTTCAATTTCAGCTAGTCTTAGGACACATTTAACTATCATAAGCGGTTTTTGGTTTGTCTCAGGATCTGGAATAAGAATATATTAAATTCAGCTAGGTAATACATGCCTAAATATTAATATTTTTAAAAATATAAGTCATTTCTATCACCCTGTGAACTAAATTATTGTTAAAAGAAAGAAGAAAATTTGTGGAGCAGGTATTATGAACTACGGCATTGGTCAGGATAGACTAAGATAAATTACTGTAAAAAATTTACGTTCAAGTCCCAGTAGTGTAACAAAGCAAAGATTTATTTCCATCATGGGTTGGCAGGGGTCCTGTTCTGATAATTGCTCAGAGACCCAGGCTGACAGAAACGTCATCATTTGCAGTTCCACCATCTGGAACACATGGTCTCCGGGCTCCCAGCCTCAGAGGAAGAGAGCATGGAAAATGGCACACTGGCTCTTCCGTGCTGTGACCCATTGGTCAGAACTAGTCACGTGGCTGTGGCCAAGTGTGCAGAATCTGGGAAATATAGTCCTCCACGTATCCAGGACAGGTGGGAACCAGAATCTGGTGGGCACTAGTAAGTTCTGCCAAGACACAGAGTCAGTGTGTTCCAGAGGTCTAATGTATTCTTCAAGAAAGCTGAAAGGAATATTATCCCCATTTCTGCAGATGAAGAAAACCAAAGTAGTGTGATGAGGTAAAAAGGAATTTGGGTCAGAGGTCCTGGGTTGGAACCTCAGCTCTGTTATATGTATACTGAGATATAAGACAGATCTGCTTACATCTCACTCCTGAGGCACACACACTTAAATTGTGCACATCACCACTGGATGGTTTCCCTGACCTGTAGCTGTCTTCCTGTAGCATTCTGAGATGCTCTCTCATCATTGTTCTATATGGCAACTACTGTGATAGTGGTCAATTTCTTCAAGGAAACGGCTGTTCTTACTCACAGTTTTACTTCTTGAGCCGTGCCCAGTAGCTGGCACCTGGTACTACTTAATATTTATTGAGGGAATAAATTTAAATACTTAACTCCTGGTCATCTGTTGTGCTAATAGCAATGTCAATGAAAATGACGATGTTGATGACGACACAAATCAGCTTGCCATATTCTAGCCAAGTATAGCCAAAAAAAAAAGTTTGTTTTGTTTTGTTTTGTTTTGTTTTTTGCAAATTCCAGGGTTTTTAAAATCTGTAACAAAATTACCTAATATTACACGGTAGTAGACTGTATATAAAACTCACAGGCATGTTTATTTACTATTTTATTAATTTCCTAGGGCTTCTGTAACAAAGTGCCACAAACTGTGTGGCTTGAAACAACAGAAATATACTGTCTAGGGTTCTGGAGTCTAAAAGTTAACAAGACTGAGGGAGAATCTGTTCCATGCTCTCTTCTTGGCTTCTGGCGATGGTTGGCAGTCCTTGCCGTTTTTTGGTTTTTAGAGGCACCATTACAGTCTCTGCCTCCTTCACATGACCTTTGCCCTGTGTGCTTCTCTCCTGTCTTCTTGCAAGGATACCAGTCATACCATGTTAGGGCCCACCCTGATGATGCATCTTAACTTGATTACATCTGCAAAGACCCTATTTTGAAATCAGGTCATGTCCAAGATATTGGGATTAGGACTCAAAATATCTTTTTATGGGATGCAGTTCAACCCATAACTATGAATGGTATTTTTTAAATATTTGAGCCAACATTGATAAGATCAGTAGACGTCAATTAAAAATCTAGATTTCTACTTCTCTTGAAAAATCAGAAAATCTTGAAAGAGATCATCTGCCTTCCTCCATGGATCAATCCCCTGTCACTAACATACCTTTCCCTTCATATCTTTCCCTTCATCTGGGGCCTGTGCTCTCCAGCTTTCCACACTCCCCACTGATCATTAATGCCTCCCTGGCCAAGTTTCATCTTTAGTACTGAACACGAATTATGACAGCATCAAAATGCCAGAATTCCTATATTCAGCCCCCTTTTATCTACTACATTACCTACATGGCCCTGATGATTTACAATTTTGGAACTCCTGTTATGAAAAAATTTCAGTTCTACTAGTAGAGACAAAATTTTGCTAAATTCATTTTATTGTACAGTTTTTCTTTAAGATTCAATATCATTTACTACCAAAAATAATTTATTCATGACAAATTGTTTCAGAATGACTTATTTAAGGAGTCTGGAACATAATCAGATAGAGCCCACGAGAAATGGAAAGAGAGTGTCAAAGGAGAAAATAAGGTCAATAATCACTTTTCAACAAAAGCAGCTGAAATTATGCTGGCAATAATTAAAAGGAAGAGACATAGAAAATGAATTGTATTATATGACCTATCCACGGGCAAGATAAAAAGATGCTGTGTTCAGAAAAAAAAGATTTTAATACGATTAAAAGTCATAACAGTCAACTTTTAAGAAATACACAAAAAGAATTTATAAGTGAACAGAGAAAAATCTCTGAGGGGACTCATGAAATGAGGGTAAATGTTAATTCTTTCTTAAAATTGTTGTTTTATTTATTACTAAATAGAAAGTGCTAACTCTATGCAGTATTCAAGGACAATGGACTTAACAAAAGGGAGCAACAGTAATCCTCAGACCTACTGGACTGGACGTGAATCTCTCCCTCAGTCGTTACATTTTATATGCTTAAGACTCATTTCATTTTTTTGAAGATTTTATTTATTTATTCACAAGAAACAGAGAAAGAAGCAGAGATGTAAGCAGAGGGAGAAGCAGGCTCTCTGCGGGGAGACTGAAGTGGGACTCAATCCCAGGACTCCGGGATCACGACCTGAGCCAAAGGCAGATGCTCAACCACTGAGTGGCCCAAGACTCATTTCATTTTTATTTTTCACTTCCTCCACTGAATCCAAACCTGCTTCTTCTTTTGGATTCTCCAAGTTAAAAAACAACCCTGTTTTCTGGTCACCTGAGCCATAGACATCCCTGCATGCCTCATCCTTGACCCTCCACCACATTCAGTCAGGGATCTGGTCCTGTCATTTTTTACCCCATAAATATTTTGGAAGAAATCTTTCCTTTTTTCTGTCCTCACAGTCCCCACCTTCATGAGGCCCTCTCTACCACATACCTTTTTCAAAATGGGCCTATGAATAATCAGATGAATACATTAAAGTGATATAGGTCCTCATCATCGTCCATGTGGACTATTCCACTTCCTGGAAATTGGTCTCCTTACCACATGCCACCCCCCCCCCAACCACATTGCTATCTTTTTTCCACACCCACACTGTAGCTATTCACACTTCTATGTCCTATATAAAAATTGCCCCTACTCACATGCATTTAATACCTTCTCTTTCACCTTCTGTTACTCATCCCTCAAGTCCATTTCACTTGCTCTGTGGAGTATTCCTGGTTGAGTTAGCTTCCTTCTATACTGTTCTAGTGTCTCTCTGTGCATATCTCAATGTACTTGCTCCTCAAAGCAGGGCCCCGGGGTCAGTAGTCTCCACTGCCTGGGAGCTTCTAAGAAGTACAGAACCTTGGGTTCCCCCCCAGACCTACTGAGTCACAATGCACATTTTGAGATGATCTCCAGGGATCCCTGGGTGGCGCAGCGGTTTGGCGCCTGCCTTTGGCCTAGGGCGCAATCCTGGAGACCCGGGATCGAATCCCACATCAGGCTCCCGGTGCATGGAGCCTGTTTCTCCCTCTGCCTGTGTCTCTGCCCCTCTCTCTCTCTCTGTGACTATCATAAATAAATAAAAATTAAAAAAAAATAAGATGATCTCCAGCTGATTCTAATGCACAGAGAAGTTTGAGCTATGTGACTAGCGATATCATTAGAGGTTTGGAGTTCTGTCTTTTATACTGAATTCTTAGCTCTTCTAGATGAGAACCACACATTCATTTTTGTATCATCTAACAAAGTGTATGCTGAGCACTTACAATATATAGAGGAGGGAAAGAGAAAATGCGAACAGACAGTTTAGTGATCACCCAAGTAATAGTGGCAAAGCCAGGACTCCCCAGCACTTACATATCAGATCCTTTCTCCTACCCATGCTGTGCCTCTTAAGACATCTTTCTTCTCTATTCTAAAATCAAGAGATGTTGGAAGACACCCTTGCAATCACAAGGCTATTGTAAGTGGCAAAGAGGACTCCAGGACACAAGTTTTTCTCTTGACACTTAGTTGAGGATCTTTACATGGTGTCATTTGGCCTCTGTCACAAGAACAAATGTGAAACACATTCATTGAACTTCTGTTCTCACAATTCAAGTTTCAAAGAGCATCTGCCATAATGAATAAAAATATATTTGTATTTCTCCAGGGTGCTTCGATTCAGTGGGTCCTGGGTTACTGTCCAATAAGTCAAGCTCAGTGAACATCATGTTTATCTCAAAGTTAAAACAGGAGCCCTAACTAAGGAACAAAAAAGGTAAGAATTAATTATAAATGTAAATATAACTAGTCAATTGACAATTTGATTTTTTTTTCCTATCTGGTGCAATAATTTGTAGCTTATAACATTAAGCATATTTTTACAGTACATTTTAAAAATGCATATAATGGCTTCAAGCTTCCGTTTTGAATGAGACATATTTATACTCCAAACACCACATTTACTTATGTATTTCCAGTGTGTCTGAATATTTTGGGAAGGAAACAAATAGGATGATTGTGTAATTGCCATCAATATGTTTTGCTTTGCTTTGTTTCACTTTTAAAATAACAGCCATATTATGCCATAAGTGGCCTATTCAGTAACGAAGGCAACAAATTATTTGTTGCCTGTGCTGTATGTGCCAGGCACCATCACAGGCTCTGCCCTCAGAATTCCGCCTCCCCGAATTTTGTGGACTACAGAGGGGAGATAGCCAAAGCAGCAAGCAGTTACAATGAGTTCATGAAGGCAGGTAAACACAGTTAACTGCAGGGCATCTAGGCAAAACAAAAACAAACAAACAAACAAAAAAACAAAACAAAAAAACACCTGGTCTAGGCTTCAGAGACCTAGAAAAGCCTTTGCAATGAAGATGAAGCTCAGTCCCAAAGAAGAATGGAATTTAATCAGGCAAAGTATGTGGGACTTTCCAGACAGAAGTATAGCTGCGTGTGCAAAGGCCCTGACCTAAGAGAAAGAATGGAAGATTGAAAATAATTGTAAGTAGTTCAGCGTGGCTAGAGCAGTGTTATTGGTGCAAGGTAAGGAGTAGTTTGTGGTGTGATGAGGGTTGATGTCAGATAGGAAAACAAGGGCAAGATCATGAGGGGTGCTGAATACTATACAAAAGAATTTGGATGCCATTCTAAACAAGAGTAATATGTAATGCTTTTTTAGTGCTTATATGAGTGGGGCACATTGCTCTAAATGTATCTCATTTAGTCTTCACATCTGGTGTATGTTCTAGATACTGTTATTACTCCCGATTTTATAGGAAATGAAACTGAGGCACAGACACTGAAAGTACTTTACCAAAGTTGCACAGTTGGGCAGTAATGGAGCTGGGCTCCTAAAGGTAATGAGAGGGGACATGATGTAATTTTTGTTTTGTAAAGACCATTCTGGCTCAAGTGTGAAGATAGGATTTGAGAAGATATTTCAGCAATCCAAGTCAGATAAGCTGAAGACTTGAGCTAAGTTGAACCAATGGGGGAAGGAAAGAAATAGATAAGTAGAGGGATGCTTAGGGGCATAGTAAGACTCGGTGATGGGTCAGTAAGATGTAAGACCAAGAATGTGACCAAATGGGCTTCTCCAAATAGAGCATGAGTACCAGATTTTAGGACATATACAATCAAATATGCATTTCCTATGACCATATTTGTAATTAAAATGACTAAAATAAATATCAACTAATGTCCAGCTGATGACACAGAATTTAAATTGAATAGTGGCATAATTTAAATGAAGAAAGTGAAAGACCTAGGTTTCGCTTTATTAAAAAATACTATGTCATCTAACCAGGGTGTTATTTCATTCTTTGGTTACTTATAGTACAGCTCTCTCCCTTTCTGTCTTTTGTTTTCCTGCCAATTCTAATCACCTAGCAGGAGAACCTCATCTATGTGTTCTCTCAATGTTGACAGGAACTCAGAATTCAGGGAATTTCACTGCATCTTTTAGACCCTTCTTGATAACTCGGATTCCAGGTTATGAGTATCTTCTTTGATCCATTTCTCTGATTATCCTGCTTTGTATACCAATATCTGCACTTGGGTCTTGCTCCCTGTAATTACCTGCCATTCACAAATCTTTAAACCCTGGCCTCTCCAGCTCAGGATCCCTATTACTAGATGCCAACCTATCTATTAGTTCACTAACTTGTTCATATTTAATGGTCTCTTCTCTTCTGCAAGGTTTTTGGGTAATATTGGTAATTTTATGATACAACTAACATCTTTCAAATACTGTTGCTTACGACTCTTACCCATAATCTGTATTAAAATGTCAACCAATTAGGATTATTCAGCTGTGTACAATGGTCTAGTTCACCTTTGAAAAGACATTTTTGAACTTTTTAAACTTTCGTCACTTATTTTCATGATGCGCCTTTCCTTTTTCCTTGGCTGTAGAGCCAAACTTTGAACTCTCTTTCAATCTTATATCCCCATTTCCTTCTCTTTAAAACAACTATCCTGTGTGTTCATGTTTCAGGTCTTCACCCAATTTATAGTCCTGCCTGCACTTTTGGTTCCAATCATCCAAATTCTGTTCATTTCCACTAGGGCCAGTGTTCAGGGCCAATGTAATTAAGAGCCATTAATCCCCATTTTATATTAAATTATTATTAGAACAGCCAAAAACATGAGAGTACATAGTCATGTTTTAAAGATAATCTATAAGGCAGCCCCGGTTGCCCAGCAGTTTAGCGCCATCTTCAGCCCGGGTGTGATCCTGGAGACCCAGGATCGAGTCCAATGTCGGGCTCCCCGCAGGGAGCCTGTTTCTCCCTCTGCCTGTGTCTCTGCCTCTCTCTCTCTCTCTCTCTCTGTGTCTGTCATGAATAAATACATTAAAAATCTTTTTTAAAAAAATAAAGATAATCTGTAAGTTAAGGGAAAGGTGAGGGAAGCTTTTGTGCTATAATGGCAGAGCCGAGTAGTTGCCACAGAGACCATATGGCCAGGAAAGACTGAAGTATTTACTATCTGGCCATGAACAGATGAAGTCTGCCAATCCCTGATTTCATTACTCAAATTTAAGTCTCCTCTCATTTGATAAAGACCTTTTAACCAACATATTTTGTAAGTATTCATTCCCAAACCAATGGATGCCTATATAATGACATAATTTGGAAGTGAACAAAACAAGCCATTTCCTATACAGATTATCATGTTACTTAATTACCAGTTGTACAAAAACAGTTATTTTTATGGCATATGTAACAGCTAAGCAATCTAAAAAAGTTATCTAAGATATTTTATTGCTGTTTTTGACTCCTATGTACTTCTCTGGAAAATTCTTTTTAAAGAAAACGAGGTTGATTTGGACATACAATGAGAAATAAAAATCCTTAGAAATCCTAAAAGGAACAGAGAATAGTGACAAATGAATAAAGGGAAGTAAAAAATGTCATTTTTATAGCACATAAGCATATCCCTTCAGCAATTAATAGGACCCCTAAAAATGACATGTGTTTTTGGAGTAAGTTTACCATACTAGATTGAACTTGACCCCCTATATGTAAAGGCCACTAAAACAATTCCCTCAGAAAAATCTGTTGTATTTTCCTACGTCATCAGTGTACTCAATAACTTCATTTAAAAAAATAGGAGTTTTTAAAATAAATAAATAATAAACAAATAAATAAATAAAACAAGAGCTTTAGTTTTTGTTAACATATTCATAAATTTGGGAATTAAGACAACTACACAGTATATATAGCACAAGTAAACACATATATAAACAATTATCACAAAGCAGGTCATGTCTATATCAACCAACAGATTTTATTAAAGTTTAGGAAGAATGAACTTATATACTGATTCAGTTTGATAAACTGAATTTTAGACACTAATATAATAGATTAATAAAATTATATAGGAATGAAGGAGAGTTTATAAACTAGTATTCCAAGAAGAAGATATTCTATCCTTTTTTTTTTTTTTTTTTATTTATTTATTTATGATAGTCACAGAGAGAGAGAGAGGCAGAGACACAGGCAGAGGGAGAAGCAGGCTCCATGCACCGGGAGCCCGACGTGGGATTCAATCCCGGGTCTCCAGGATCGCGCCCTGGACCAAAGGCAGGCGCCAAACCACTGCGCCACCCAGGGATCCCCAAGATATTCTATCCTTTATGGGTTTAATATATTTATTTTGTAAAGAATATATACTTATTCAGCCTGCATCCATCCCAGCCAGTACTGTGGTTAAGCACACAGGCTGTGATCTATAAAGACTTGAGTTTAAACCTCAACCTCATCTTTAACCAGCCAGACCAGATGTTCTGAGACAATGTAACTCCCTTGGTTTCTGTCTCTCAGTTTCTCTCCCTAGAAAGTAGCAATAATATGCGCATTTCATAAAGTTAACTAATATAAACCTTAGTTCATTGTTACCATTTTATACGGGCTTTATATGCCGGGCTCTATGTGAAGAATTTTTACATAATAGGAGTATGAATATTTACTATCTTCTTGATTTTTCCTTCCATCAGTTTATTAAGTAGATCATTATTCCTGGTCTCTTCAGCTATGATTTTTTTCTATTAATCTTAGTGCATTATGAGAAAATGAAAATGTTTCCAACAACTCTATGTTGTTTTTGAAATTTACCCATCATATGTCCATATTAAGTCTTCAACCAGTCCCACTAGGGCCAGTGTTCAGGGCCAATGTAATTAAGAGCCATTAATCCCCATTTTATATTAAATTATTATTAGAACAGCCAAAAACATGAGAGTACACAGCCATGTTTTAAAGATAATCTGTAAGTCTTAAGGGAAATGGGAGGGAAGAACTTTTCTATTGCTGAAAGGACAAAGGAACACAAACTGTATTTATAAAAACCTTAGAAACATAGAAAATGATCAGGGCAAGAATAAAGAAGAAGCTAACCTATTCTTTGTTTTCATTTATTTCCCTGTATAAGTAGTATCTATTATCATTTATTTCTTGAGTATAAATAACAAAAATATAGCAAATCAAAGCAAGGTTTGAATAATACAGCATTGGGGCAAAATGGTAATCTTTAGTCATATCTATGTGATAAGTAATAAAATACAACCGTCATTGACTGCCATAATATGGGGTTTTAAGGTTGCTCATCAAAAAGCAACTTCTGAATGCAGATGCCTGCTCTGTGAACTACCCTGTAACCATGGAGGCAGTCCTAGTGTAAGCTTCACTGAATGAGGTCCTGTTTTGGTCTGGTGTTGGCTTGAGGAGATTGGAGCACACCCAGTTGGTCACATCCAGGACCTCATTGGGAATTTCCCTTTAACATGGGCATGACTCAGGTCTGGTAAATAAAACCAAACATTCCTAAGAATGAGAATTTTATGCTTCTGGATGAATAGCCATTTCTGAATGCCTATTCCAATTGTCTGATTTCTCTGTTATACCACTGCTTGGAAATTTGGATCCATCCTATAGTAAACTGCGTGGCAAATCATGCAGAGTTTTGGCAAATTATCTTTTTGTTCAAAAGGCATACATGTCTCTCTGAATTAATAAGACATTGGTCTAGTTGGAAAGTGTCATGCCGTTCACGAATAGGAGGACTAGGGGAGCAAGTGAAATCTTTCCTGAAGATTTGGTCTTGGTTTGGTTTGATTTGGGCTGACAAAAGATGCATCTAGGGGGATTCCTTGTAGGTTTAAGAAACTCCTTAATAATAAATACACTGTGAAAGGGGAAGCCAGATAACTATGGAGCACCATCATCTTTTCTTCCAAAAATACTTGGGATCTTTCCCAAAGGGGAGAGAGTAGATTCTGTATTGTCCTAAAAAGGTTGGATCATTCTCAGAGGTGACATTGAGGCCACTGAAGGAATGACTCAGATGAGGTGAATTAAATGGAAAGTCCCCAAATTTCCTCATAGAGAACCTTGGAACCAAATCTTTCATGAAAAGATTTCTGTACCAAGAACCCACACTCTCTTGGGAAGGGTGTTTCCTGAGTTTGCCATTCTCCAGGCTATAGGCTATCTCCAGACAATCAAGCTGTGTTGGAGTTCAGAAAATAAAATGAGACTATGAAAACTCCCCACATTTCTGCATGCAAAATGGAAAATTTGATGGGTAATCATTCAATTTAACCAACTTCAGTCAATAATCTTTCATACACAACATAAAAATAATCCATTGTAATTTCAAAAGTTAGCTAGTTTGGTTCACTAAGAGTTTCTTTAATGTTATAAAACTAGGGCAATAGGTACTGCCAAGTCCTAGGCATATGGCTCCACCATGTGGATGAGCCTCTGCAAATAACACTCACAATTTTTAAAAAGGAGAAGTTAGTTATAATGAAAATTGGAGATCATAGGTCAAACCCTCACTTTATGTAAGAGAGAGACCTAGAGAAGTCAAATTATTTACCCAGTTATGCGCCACTACCAAAACTAGAATTTGGCGGCTCTGTTTATTAAAGTAGTTGCTTGAACTAATTAAACTTTACTGTTAATGCACTCATTCATTTTAATTATTAAATAATCAGATGATCATGTTCAATGGGTATTTGCTTTATTTCTGTCTGCCCATAATCCAAGCTCATTTCTTATTGGGCAGGGACTCTGTTGTGTAAATGTGGTGAGGCGAAGCCCCACTTCCCTCAAAGGAACTGGAAGAGCTTTCATCCCCTCTTATCCCCACCGCTAAGTAAGATACCAGCTTGTCACTTAGGTGTGCCAGCAGGAAGGTCTGTGCAGGAATATTGGCTATGGAGGAAGTAACCGAATCAATGTAGTTGGGACTTGTTCTGGAGGCAACAGAGCAGTTAAGTCAAGTCTCAGTGGTAGTGGCTGTTCATGTCAGCAGCAACAGCACAGGCCAATGGCAGCACTGCTGGAGGCAATGTCGCTTCCAGGCTGATCATGAGATATAAGCTTAGCTACATTCTGTACTTCCTAGTGCCTAATTCGGACCCACTTTCTGAGCTTGGTTCTTCAGCCCTCCTGTGGACTACCTAACCTGTTCCATCTGCTTCCACCAGAGCCCTTTTCTGCTTAGTAAAACCAGAGCCAGTTTTTATTATGAAACCAAGACCCCAATTTTAAAAAAGTTGTTACCAGTAGGGCATTGCAGCACAGAACCTCAGTGAAACTGGCAAAACCCAGCACTTTCATCTGGCCTGGTTGAGGAATTTAAAATCCTAGTCATTTTAGGAATGGAATTTTGATCTGTCTGATCCTAACATGCAAAAGTGAAATATCTAATTAAATTATTTTCTGTGATCACCAGGGAACAAATCCTACTACCCTGTGGCATCATGCTGTTTATTTGCCATGAGAGTCCACATGTAAGTGCTCCAGTCACCAGTCCCGGTCCCTGAATTAGCCTAGTCTAGCTCATAGCCATTGAGTCATCCCCAGGCTTTAAGACTTCTCTCCAAGGCCGCAGACATCACGAGTAGGGAAAAGCCATCTCCTTGGCTCTCCTGAGCCCCTTATCTGCAGAATTCATGATCATAATAAAATAATTATCCTAAGCTACTAAGTTGGGTTAATTTTTTTTTATGCAGCGAAGATAACCAGAACAGGAACCTACACCAATTCAATGACTAACGGACTAGTTGGATAGTGAGGAGATTGGAAAAGCAGGACTGGAGGGTTGTGCGGGAGTTTGGAGAAAGGTTATGTTGAATGGATATGACCTCTGAGAATGAGCTGTGAGTGTATTTCTCAGGAAGCTGATGTCCCCCACGAGGCCTCTAGTATGGGTAAGATGACCCACTTAGTAGATATAGGTCAGCCTCCCTTCTCATCAAGGCCAGTGGATTTACAAACCAGGTGTCCATTGTGGAGGGAATGAAGATTATGTATGGCAATGGCCATCTGGCTACAGCTTTGATGACTGCTCTGTTCTCTGTTATTGGTAACTGATCATGAACTCTTGAAAAGCATGATACCTAGTGGAACCAAAGGACTATTTGGTGTTAGTTTGTCTGTGTGGGATACTATCCTATTATCTTTGAGGCAATGCAGAATGGGGAACAGTTTTTCCTTGTTGCAGTATATTATTTAGTTTGGTTCATTTTGCTGTCCCTGGTCATTTTTCTTTGTCATTACATGATCCATAGATTAATTGGTTGCCTTATACAAGGCCATGATATCCCAAGCAAAATTTCTTCAGTTTAAAGGAGCTAATTTTTAAAAGATGCAAGGCAAAAGGCTAATGTTCAAGGAATTCATTGGTATTATTACATGCTCCATTACTCAGAAGAAATGAATCCTTGCAGATTCAGATGTACATTATCCAAGAGTCAACACCTCACGAGTCTGATGTGCTGTTCTACAGGGTGTGGTTTATGTTCTGCACAAATGACCATCACATGGAGTTCTTTTTCCCATTGGCCAGAATATATAAGTCTGGGATTCTGGGGTTCAAAATTGTGATGGAGGCTCCTAGGATTATATTTACTGATTCTTTTGCCAATTGTTTGCTTTCTATCCTTTTGATTTGGGATTCTAATAGCACCATGAGTATAGGAGTTCCACTGAATTGGAAGCTAGGTCTGAACCTACTTAATTTGGTTCTTCATGCCCTATGTAAGCAAGCAAAAACAAAAATCAAAAGAGAAAAGATGGTTAGTGTTGTCACTGTATTACTGTGTTTGTTCCCCTTGAGGGAAAGTAGAGCTACTGCTGCTCTTGTGGGTAGGAAGGAAATGTCAGTGTACAGCCTTATTTGAGCAAAGCCACCAGGGGCTTGTATCCTCACCATACTGGGTCAAGAATCGTGACCCACTAAGTTTCAAGCTGAAGGCAAAGGAAAGTGTAGTGGAGGAGGAGAGTCATAAAATTCAGTTAATCTCTCAGCTGCAATACGGAGCAACCCCACTTAGTCCTCATACTCCCTTTTTGCTGAATCATGTTGCTTTGTTTTTGCTCCTGCAAATAAATTTGCTACCCAGAATTCTGACTGGACATGCTCTCCTAATTTGTCATGAACTTATTTTCTGGAAAATGATAGAAAGGGCCATGGATGGTTATGAGTTTATAACTATTGGAATAAGATAAATTTGTAACTTTTTAAATTAAATTATATTACTTAAAGGAATTATCGCTGTAAGAAGAAATATTTCAAGTAAATAGACATAAAAATTTCAAAATAGAGTTTATGACTTAAATGTTTCATCAGGTGGTTATTTAAGGCCAGAGAGTTTCTCATTTCTGGATTTTATAGTTGTGGAGATGGTACCTAGGAAGTTATTGGTTTTTACATGATTTTTTAATCATAAAAATATTTATTTCTCAACTTCACATAAAATTTTTCCTGTGCTAATCATAAGGGTGATATTTCAACTAGTCTCTACCATGAAATTGAACTGCTTTCCTAACCTATTCTTGATAATATAGTAATCGAGTCTAGAAACAGAGCCTTACTGCTTTAGTATATTGAATTAAGTAGCTTATTATTGGGAAGAAGAATGTCAAATTTTAACTCTAAGCATTTTTCATATTGGAAGACTACAGTTCATGATGATATTTAATATATTAAAATATCAAAAATATTTGGGGTTTTAAAAAGTGATTGCCAACTATGGGATGGAAGTAAGCATTTTATAAATGTTTGAATTATTTGCTACCAGATAGTAAAATAAATTCCGGAAGGATGCAAGTTTTTGCATCATACAAAGGGAATAATGTAATGATTTGACGGTGTTAGAACCTTTCAGAATAAATTGGTAGTTATGTCAGAATATTATTTCAGTATTAAGAGTATTTTATCACAGAAAAATACTCAATTAAGATCCCAAAATGATTTGCCATAGACATTTTAAGCATATCCAAACATTTCCACATAAATTAAACATGATGTAATTGTTACATTAAGCAATACACCACTGTTGATTCATGTGGAAATCACAGAAGTTTCACTGATTATTATCCTTTCAGTGTGTACTAATGGAGATGACATAGGTATTTTCATGAGAATCATGCTGTAAATCAACTCTGATACACCATTTGTAAAGATTGAGGTAGAGTTGTCAAAATGTCATAGTCTATTCATGCAGATTCATATGTTGTTTAGAACTTAATTTATAAATAAGCACTGTTAGGGTTACTTTAAATAAAACCATATATTTAACTAGCTCTTTGTGTTTACCAACACAAGTTACTGTCTATTAAAAAGTGACTTTTTATGGTTTATTTTCTGTTTTAGCATAAAGAAAATAAAGGCAATAGGCTGTTTCGTCATTCTGGTCTTTTGCATTTCCCAATGATCACAAAAATGATTTGATCCCTATTTACTTACATCCACATGCACCAAAAACAATTTAGGGCAGATTACTGAGATTTGTTTTTCATATAGAAAGATTTAAAGAAAAATTAAAAATAAATAAATAGACTTGGCTGAAAAAAATATTTTGAAATTTTAAAAATTAAGTGTTTTAAACATGGTAAAGAAAGTTAAGAAGGAAAAAGTTAAATGTACCAGGAGTGAGGTTAATATCTAAAAAACATACACTTGCTACTAAAGAGCCGCAAATATGGCTCCAAGCTCTCCAGCAGCCAGATATTCCTTAAATAGCTTGGGGCTGTCTTCCTACAAGAAGCCAACAACCAGTCTGAATGACCTTGAGGCTACTCAGCCTTGCTTAGTGTGGTATAAGAAGATTGCAAGTAGACTGTGCTTTACACAATATATTTGTTACTGAGAAACTGCAGAAATGGAAACTTTGCACATGGATCATTTTATAAATGTACTAGTGAAAGGATTGTAAATAGTCCCTTTTAAAGAAAATCTACAAATGACTCCCTGTGTAACATGGTACCAATACACCTACTTCTCTTATGCACTTGGAATGTTCATGATTGATTTTCTGAAATCAATGTATAATATTCTGGGACCATTCTTTTATTTCAATATCATGGTAGTAGAAATATTCAATAGATGCTCTGAATTTTCCAATGACTTTACCCTACTTGAGAAAACCTCTAATGTCTGCTTTGCTATATTGTGTTGTGTTAGTCATGTTTCATTGCCTTGCTCAAGTTTCTGAGGGCATAGAGCAGCCTCCACATTTAAATTTTTTTTTGTGCAATACACCAGTATTTGAAAATACAAATACACACATATATAGCTATATTCAGAGATACCCTAACAGTCCCCAGTTAGTATGTACCATGTTACTGTCTACCAAACTCTAAATATTGAACCAGGCATCACTTAAAATATATTTATCTTAAAAAAAAGTTTTGTTTGTGCTGAAATGTGTCTCCTGTGATTCTTGAAATAAAAACAACTAGATTTAGTAGATACTTTATATTTAAAAGGGACCTTATAGATGAGTTATGTTTCCCATTTTGCAGGTGAAGAGCACAGGATGCAGAGAAGGTAAGGTTTGCTTCCTGTTGTCACCCAGGGCCCTGCACTGAGCCTAACACATAGTAGGTTCTTAGTGAGTACTGTAAAATGAAGGCTGAGTGCTTATTATTCCATGATGGCACTGCACCAGCATTCATCTGTGATGGTTCATTAGGCCTCAGAAGTGCACTGACATGTCACCTATGAAAGCAGAGAAATCGCACTATGGTGTTATATTCCCATTTGAGAAGCATAACTTTCTGTACTAATACCTGGCATTTTCAAGTGCTAAAAGATCTAAGTCAAAAAATAGAGTCAAATTAGAGTCCTTGCCCAATTAAGTCATTAAGACTCATGACCAATAAAAAGCCCAATTTATACTTATATTTATTAAGTTGAAAAGTGCTTTAGGGCAATGATCCACTTGGAAAAAAATGTTTCAATGTGGATGACTCAGAAAATAAATCCGTAGCAACATAAAATGAGGGTATAATCACTGCAGACAGACTAAATCTGTAGATGTCTAGCTAGTTTACCTCAGCATGAACGAAAAATAGATATACTAATGAACTATACAACAAACTATATAACCTAAGTGACAGAAACTATTTTAATAATTAGTAAAAAATAAAAAAGAGCCGTTAATTTCCCTGCACAGCATCTATTTATACTGAATAAATGTAAAGAAATTGAAAGCAGTTCCTCTGTTTGCAACAGAGAATTGAAATAAAAGACAGGAATAATTGGATATTCTTAGTGACACAATGTCACTATCATTTAGTTCTTCTGAGAAATTATTTAACTAAATACAGTGCTATTTAAGACCTAAAGCTGTCCACTACCAACAGCTAGTCAGCCAGGGTGTCTTTTAAAAGAGACACAAAACAGGTTAAGAGTGAATAAAAGGGGCAGCCTGGGTGGCCCAGCGGTTTAGCACCGCCTTCAGCCCAGGGCGTGATCCTGGGGACCTGGAATCGAGTCCCACGTCAGGCTCCCTGCATGGAGCCTGCTTCTCCCTCTGCCTGTGTCTCTGCCTCTCTCTCTGTCTCTCATGAATAAATAAATAAAATCTTTTTTAAAAGAAGAGTGAATAAAAGAATATTGGAGAATCAATTATGCATACCAAATAGAAATTAAAGGCAAAATAGTCGTATCAAGATCGAAGGTAAAAAAAAGAAAATGAATAGGCACAAAAAAGGGAGATTTAAAGCCACATTGATGATTATGAGAAGCATTTTTTATTCTGCAAATCTCAAGCAACATTAAAGAAATTTAAGAAGAAAAACTTGCACAGTTCTTATTTCTATTTTCACTGCCTCCATTATTCAGTGCTACCTTCTTGTTTATTTACATTATACGATATAATCAAACTATACACATCACTTAGTGCTCTGCTTTTCTACTTTTTGTTTTTCTGTGTTATTATATAGTCCATGTTTATAATTATTTGAGGGAACAAGATATTCCATGGATGTTTACTTATCTGTTTGTCTATTGTTGAACAATCAGTTTGCTCCTTAGGTTTTATTTATAATTAACACTGCATTTGAAATCTCTCTACTTTTGTTTTTTTTTTTTTTGTTTAATTATTGCCTTACGATAAATTCCCAGGAATAGGGGGAACTGCGCCAAATGGGATGAACATTTTACCGTACACTCCGTAAGTGTTGCCAAATTGTTTTTTAAAAGAAATATTCTAAAAAAAAAAAAGAAATATTCTAGTTTACACTTTCATCAGCAGTATCTGAATGTATCAATTTTACCCAAAAGTTGACAGCAGTTTTGCTTTATCATTTGACCATACATGTGCTTTGGGATGCTTTTTCTTTTCTTTCTTACCCCACTATCCCAAAGGGATGAGTAGATGAGCTTGGAGAGCACGGAATTTTTACTCAGGTTGGATAACCAAGGAACCTTGTTTTTATTCAGCAGCCATTGTTACATCTACTCAATAGAATACTATTCAGGAATAAATAAGGATAAACAGAAATGCTAATAGTGGCATAAAAAACACATTCTGGAATTCAATTCAGAGGATAAGGAAGACTTAAAAGGTTTGGCTTGTCCACTTATGTTTCCAAATCCACACCATCTGAGAGACAACTGTGTATACCCTTGTTTTATGCCAAAGACTTTCTTGCAACACAGTCTGTTTCCAAGGGTAATACAAATCTATTTTTCCAAGAACATTGCTTGCTGCCTAACCATTTCTAGCTACCTACAAAGTTCAGAAGAAATGGATCGAATGTGAGGTCCTGTAATTTTGTTGGACAGGCATAAAGGGCCAATTGGGAACGTTGCAAAATATGCTATCTAAAAGAATAGGGCATCTAATTTCTTTTCTTGGTATTTATCTCTCTCGTCCTTTTCTAATTAATTGAAAATCATGTGCTTTTTAGAATGTTTGACTTAAACTGTAATATTTACAAAAATACCTGCTCGATATTAAACTCCTCTATATTTGTTTACAAGAATGGACTCTGGAACTAGATTGATTGCATTCAAATGCCAGCTTTGCCACTCAGCTGTGAGACTTTGCATGTTACTTAACCTGTCTGATTCATTTTGCCCACCTGTAAAATGGAAGTAGTAATAATAATAATGATAATACCACCTGTCTCATAGGACTGTTGTGAGGATTAAATGAACTGTGATTATCATCATGTCTGGAATCAGTAAAACATTCAATGAATTATCTGCTATGTTGATATGTGAAAAATCTGATTTTATGCACTGCACAGACTCCAAAAATCCACATTGCAGTAGCTTATTAGTGACCTTCATTTCTCCTCTCCTTGAATTGTCATTTTTCCATTTAATATATAATACATAACAAAAATCCTAATAACACTAGCTAACATAACTGAATGCTTACTATGTACCATACATGTTTCATACATATTATTATCTCACTATCATCAATTGTTCTTTGAAACTGATGTTGGTTTTCAGACGCAGTGACAAATGCTTAGAGAAACTAAAAAACTTCACTAAGTCCGACTAGTAAGTGGCAGAACTTGAACTTGAAAACACTCCTGCTCATCAGAATATGTGCAGAAAACGAGAGAAAATGTATCCAAATATTGCTAATGGTTTTCTCTGGATCATAAAATTAGAAGTGATGTTATAAAATGTCTCTATATTTATCTCTGTTTTATGTAATAAGAACATATTACTTTGATAATGTTATTTAAATCTCTTTCAAACTGTGTAGATATTAGCATTTCTACTTCAAAATGAATAATAGTTGCTTTATTGCTCACTCCTGTGAACTAAAAAGTAGTCTATCTTTGAATCAGTCTTTTTATCCTTTGGACAAAGCAGTTCTATTACAGCTTTCTAAAAATGAATATAGTGTTTTAGAATTTGAATTTCATCTGCTTGTTCTTAGCACAAATGTAACACACACAGATCCTTTAAAAATTCAAGTTAAAATCCAGCATTAGTCTTAACTTGGCATCATAAAGTTTCCTTGCTCTTACCCTTTATGTCTCTGAGGGAAATGCCCTCATGAGTTCACTTGGGGATCAGCAACTGAGAAGAAGGCCGAATGGAAGCAGAAACAGTCTAGTGACACTCAGAGGAGGCTGGTTTGTCCCTCTGTCACTTCTCAGAACTTATAAGGAATGGAGAAGAGGAAAGTAGGTAGTGTGTGACAGATCAGATCCATGGCCAACTAACATCTATTCTGGTGCCTACTAGATCCGAGATGCTTTTATCCCATTCTGTTTTCCAAGACCAGTGTGAAGTAAGTCTTCTAGTCCGACCTTACACATCAGGATAAATACCATGCAGTTGATAAGTAGTAGAAAAGGGATTTGAAACCTGGTCTTAACCCTACTCTTTTCCTCTATTTAATGCTGCCAAAACATTCATCATTCATAATGCCCAGAAGTTAAAAAAAAAAAAGCAGTAATTTGTTATTTAGCATTATATGTAAAAAAGTATCCATAAATTGGAATACTGTAACAAAATGGAATTAGAAAAAGAAGTATGGGTATGTGTGCACATCAGCTCTGTAGCTCTGGACTTCCATTGCTTTTTTACAGAAGAACCTATTCTTTGATTACATGCTTCAGTTCAGGATAGTGTTCAGTAGATCTATAGTCCTCGCTATAAAGTACAAGGCAAATTTTCATTTATTGATTTGTAGTAAATAGATCCTACTTATAAAAACAAAGAGTTGGACCCATAATGCTACTGTAACTAGAACCACAATCCACAGACCTGCTAATTATTTTCTCCTCTGAGGTCTCTGGAAAGGTGATGATAACGAATCCTGTGACCCATCTCTAAGGCTTTCATCATCTTTGACGTTTCTGTCAATTTATTATTCTATACATCTGTCAACATGGAGATTAAACAGAGAAGAGTGTGGGCTTAGATTGCTTTCAGAACTTTATGAGGATAAGGACATTTAGACAATGGAATATGTTACTGAAGCACGTTAGGAAGATTTCTTTTTCTTTTCTTTTCTTTCTTTCTTTCTTTCTTTTTTTTTTTTCCAAGAGTCAGCTGTCATTTGCCTGGAATGGTTCAGGACAGTTCTGCCTGGAGGCAGGACTATGGACTCATTAACCTCCTAGCCCTGCAACTCTGTCAATCTCAATTCTCTCCACGGTTTCAATCAGATACAGCTGCCTCCAGTTTCATTCTGGTTGGTTTCGTGTGACTGTGAGCTCTTGCAATTTTCTGTATTTCAGGGGAAAAAAAGCATCTTCAATATGTGTCTGTAGCTGTGCAAGAGGCGGTGTGTATGGTGTATCTTTCCTCACCGAAAGGCTCAGCATAAAATGTATTAATAGATGAGTGCACTGGTATATAGAAAAGCTCTATGTGCCAAATATAGACGATTCTTATTATTTCTCTTTGCATATAGATGAATACACAGCTGTGGTGCTCTCAGGAGGCCTAGGAGTCGACTTGGTCCAAAGGAATGACTGTGCTATTTTTGCTCTTTCCCTCACATTATTTCTCAAGGCTTAAGGGAATTTAAATGTGACTTACTTGGCAATGACAAGTCTCTGCCCCCTCGGTGCCTCCCGAATGAGATCATTTACACAAGTCACTTCACCATATCCCATTCTGTTTTTCATACAGAAACAATAGATAGAATCTAGATTTCAACAAAGGACAGGTTCTTCTCCTGTCTGCACCCCCCACCCCACCCCCGCAACGCCACTGCCCAAATGGCTACTTTAAATCATGTTACTATTAAATTCACAGCACTGGTTGAAAATTCATTAAAATATATGTTTTCTAGAAGAGACAAAGGGTCATTCCATAGAACCTTAGTATTTCTAATGGAGAAACTGGGACTCTGAGAAGTTAAGTGGCTTGGATAGGCTCTCCCAGTGAATTAGTGGCATTACGGAAATTGGGACCCAGCTCTCTGCTGTTCTGGCCCAGCATACAGACCTCACTGCCTTACTCAAGACCCTTTGCACTCCCGAACAAAACGGACTTTAGCAAAAGCAGTAAAATCTCTCCTGAAATGTTACTTCAATTTTATCATGAAGTAGAATTTTGGAACAAATACATTTATTAACACACCTGTTATTCCTTGTAATTCTTAAAGAATTCTATTATTTGCAAAGCAGCGAAATTTGTTCCTTTGTGGAAACCTGTTAAGATGGAGACAAGCAATAGTCAAGTCAAACTTAAAATACACAGTGAACACAAATTTAGAGACGGTGAGCATTCAGTTATTCTACTCTGCAGAAGGAATAATAAAGGCCTTGGGGAAAAGTGGGGAAATGATTAGATGCCATAGCACTTTACAGAGTGGGCACTTAATGAATGTTTTTAAATTCGATAAATGAATTCACTTACAGGAATTTCTGAGTTTGTAAGCCATTATTACAAGTGCTTTGAAAGATTCTGTGCCTTCTAATCTGCTTATGTGCATTTATGGCAAAATATGTTTAAAAGTGGAAATCATGTCAACTTTGAGCAAATTTAATCTAAATTACCAAAATTTCCTTGGTGTCTCTTTTGAATTGGAGGAAATCCTGCAATAGCTGAATTGAGATCGAAGCTTGGCCATTGTCATAGTATTGTACCGACATTACTATTGCCTCCCACTATTTCCTAACAACATTTGTAGGGAGGTGGATCAATATTTCCAATGAGAGAGTAGAAGAAGAAAAAAATAAATGATCTATTTCTCAGGCAATCTAAAAAAAGTAATTTACTGAATTACTCATTCATTCTTTCAACAAACATTTATATCTCGTGCCTAATGTGACAGACAATCTGGAAGAATGAAGACTCTGGACTCAGCGTACCTAGGCTGTGTTCTGGTTTTCTGTTTGTTAGATATGTGATCTTGGAGAGTTTGTTCCTCAGTTTCCTCATTTGTAAGGTGGAGGTAATAATACCTATTGTTGTTATAGGTTAAGTGATTTAACATCCATAAAGCATTTAGAAGAGCATATGGTAAGAACAAATTGATGCTAGCCTCTAGCAACAAATTGTTGCTAGTATTATGCATTATGGACTACAGACAGAGGATAAACATAATAGATATGGTTCTGTCCTCATGGAGAATAAAGGTTAGTAGGGGGGAAATAGTCATTAAGGAACTAACTGAACAACTTCATAACTTTATACTACATTTACATTAAGTGCTAAGGGCAATATAGTATGAATAATATAACACAGATGTAACATCTCTCTGAATAAATGTTCATGTGCCATTTCTTCTATTGCAACCAAGTGAAACCACACTTCACTTTGATATTCCACACCCTGGTGACTGAGTTTCAACATCTTTGATATTTCTAGGGTAAATCTTACCCTTTCAAGTGAGCAGCAAGCAGAATTTCACATCAGGATCATTGTGTTGGACAGATACCCTTGAAATATAGTAGTATTCCATTTTTCTTCTCATTTCTTTATGACCACTTAGAATTTTTTTAAAGATTTTGTTTATTTATTCATGAGAGACACACAGAGAGGCAGAGACATAGATAGAGGGAGAAGCAGGCTCCTCGCAGAGAGCCTGATGTGGGACCCGATCCCCGGAACCAGGATCACGCCCTGAGCTGAAGGCAGATGTTCAACCACTGAGCCACCCAGGCATCCCACCACTTGAAGTTTTAAGAAAGCACTCCTAATTTCAGTTTTGCTACATTCCTTAAAGCAAAAATCTCTGTGATGCTCCAGAGACCTTTGTCCTGATAAAGACAAGTACTTCTGGGAAGAAATGAAAAGACCAACTGCCAGTGTTTGTTGAAGGGGAACTCAGTTGTTCCTCACATTATGCAACAGATGGCATTGACAGCCTGATGGCTGAGACGGAGGAAACATACATTCCCGTTCACCCAACCACCGCTAGCTCGCTCCATGACACCGTGGCATACTTACACATTCTTTTCTTCTTCTCATCCCACTGTTCAGCCTTCTAGAAGTGAGCTCATTCGGATAACCTGCATGACTATTAGCCATATATCCCTTAAATGCACTTGGCATCTTGGCCCATACTCAGATATCAAAGATGTTTGAGGCAGATTTTAAATTCATATTTAAATGAATGTCAGCTTGTTCCAGAGACAGCTCATCTAGACAAGGATTTTAAAAAGAAAAGAAAGCTGTCAAAGCATCTTCAAGAAGTCAAGCTTGTTTGTCTGATTTCCTTTTCTTAAGAAATAAAACAACACAATTCTCACTTTAGGATTCCCAAAACCAAGACTGGACAAAGAGTGAGCCAAAAGTCCCAGAATTACTAAAAATTGTTCATGTTACCTTCAATGCTTGTATTAATGACTTCTCTTATTTTTTAGACAAGGTTTTTGAGGTCTCTTCTAAGATACAGGGGCGGTCAAAATATTTTATTGCCTTTTCCCCCCTTATAACAACAGGGATATTCCTTACGAGAGGGGAATAGGAAACTTTGGACTCACCCTCTAAAGTGGAAGACACAGATAACAAACGCACAGGCGGCCTGCAGTGTGTGGAGGGGGTGCAGTCCAGGACTGCCCTCGGGTAGAGAGTGAAGTGTTAAAGCCATTCCGCTGTGTGGTGCTTGAGTGCACTAAAAATAGGTAACCCTGAACTATCCTGCAGTTGAAGGACAAGATAAAAATAGGAAATAAACTTGAAAAATAATCATATAAATAGAGTACTGGGATTAACAACTCAACCCACAGGATCGAATTCACTAATAAGATTTGTTATTTTTATTGAATGCAAAAGATCGAGCGCCATTTAGATATTTAAGAGAAATGTTGCTTATAGAAGAATATTCTGAATTTAAAATGACTGACATTCAGGCAGTGATAACTTACACTATTATTTGGGATAGGGTTTCTTTAACCTTTTTAACTGGGATGTCTCTTTATATCTTTTAGTGATACTCTTCCCGCTTTTATAGAAACAGATAGAAAAAAAAAGAAACTTGGATATTGTCCATCAGATAGATAGATAAAACTGATCTTGCAGACGTAGCTAAAACCCAGCAGTGATTTGGAGTGTCACAGCTTTACTCTTGTATTCAGTTCCCAGTAAACAGTAAGGACTGGGAAGAGCCTAAGACGTGGAAGCATTCAGTACTCATTTAGCTACTACAGAGACAATATCAAATGATTTAAGATTCTTCCTATCTGCCTAAAAGACGATATTTAAAATTCACAAATTCTGTTTTGGAAGAATCTATCCTGGATTATTAACTCTTGGCCCATGTTTCAGCCCTCTCCTGTTGTTGCCTTCTGTGTTTCCACCAAAAATACTCTCAATTCTTAGCCCCGCCTCTCTTTCCTCCTTGTTCTCTTCCAGTGCCACTGCCATGATTCTAGGGCCAGAACTCTATCAGTCCACACTTGGATTTTGGCAAAGGATACTTAGCTTTTGAATTTCTGCTTTTGTCCACTTCTAGCAGGTTAACTTAAATGTATAATTATGTCCTCTTTCTGCTCAAAAACTTCAGGAGATTATATAGAGAATGAACTTTAAAATCTTAGCCTGGAACTCCAGATTTTCTAAACCTGCTACTCATTTTTAAAAGTAATTAAGTATCCATTTGTTTTTACTTACCACTTTATTAATTTTAACCTCAGAGTCCTCTGTCCCAGTTCATAGCATAGAATAATAAAATGTTACCAGTAATTTACCCTGTGCTCCTTGCTACTCTTAATCCCTTCTACCTTCCTCTTGGAGATAACAAATGTTCTAAATTTGATATTTTTCATGCCTCACTTCTCAAAAGTTTTAGCGCATATATATGTACAAATAAATTATAGATCTCTGGGGTGCCTGGGTGGCTCAGTTGGTTGAGCATCCGACTTTTGATCTCAGCTCAGGTCTTCATCTCAGGGTTGTGAGTTCAAGCCCCATGTTGGGCTCCATCCTGGGTGTGAAGCTGACTTTAAAACAAATAATAAAAATAAATAATCTTTAATTTTATAAAAAAAGATTATCATTCTATATAAGTCCTTCTTTGGCTTGCTTCAATTTTTTTCCTTAACATTTTGTTATTAGGATTCATTTGTGTTGTTACATGTAGCTATAGTTAATTAATTTTCACTTTTGTATGATGCTTTATTGGGCAAATATATCTCAATTGGCTTTGGGCTCGTTACCTTTTTTTTTTTTTTTTTTTTAATTACCAAAGTGTGCAAAGTGTATTGCAGACATTCTTGAACATGTCTCCTGGAAAGCATTCCTGCTCCAGTTTCTCTTGGGTGCATGCCTGACAGTGAAATTGTTGAGTTTTAGGCTGTACCAGTAAAGATCCTGGCAGGAACAAGATCAAATTGTGTAATTGAGGAAAGTTTAAGAAAGGAGCTATTACAGGATGATGAAGCACCCTAGGACTAGCAAGGGCAAGGAGTCATAACAATCTCTATCCTTGAAGAGGCAAGGGGAGGAAGTGATTATTCAAGCCTAAAGGGGGTAGCTGCAGCTGTAGCAGAGGATTACCCAACAGAGGTCTCTGGTTTTTTTCAGCCAAACAACAGCTTGGCAGAAAGGGAGCTGATCTCACTGAAAACCCTGACCTCACTCTCTACCATTCTCTCCAAGGTTTTGCCAGGATCTCTCATTGGCTGAACCCAACGAGAAGCCGGAATGCAAGAGAACCCACTGATGAAGTCTACAGAGGTCAGCTTCTAAGAATACAGAGCAGGGTGGAGATAGCTGGACACTGGATCTAGAGAAGTAAAAGAATATATGCAAATGTTAAATATTACAGAATTCCATCCTATTTTCCAAAGTGTTTATACCAATTTACACTCTCAACGGCAGTGTAGAAGCGATTCTGTTGATCTATCCTTTCCAAAACTTAGTATTCTTAAACTTCTGAATTTTTGTCAATAGGTACACATGGTATCTCCTTATGGTTCTGAGGTGTATTCCCTCAATTACTTATGAAGCTGACCTATTCTTTTATTTATTAATAATAAATATTAGCTAGACACATCAACTCTTCTATAAAACTCCCATGCATGTATTGTGGAATTTAACAAGTTCATTCTAAAATTTAAATAGAAAAGCAAAGACTCAAAAATGGCCAGGGTGTTTTTGAAGGAGAGGAAAAGGGAGTGACTTCTTCTCAATATATGAAGGCTTGTTATAAAGCTATAGTAATGAAGAGAGGTGCAGGAGTACACATCCTAAAGCAACTCATTAATTAAGAGAATTTCAGAAATGGTAAAGATGGTATGTCAGGTCTCTGGAGGAAGGCATGCTTATTTAACAAATAGAGTTGAAAACATGAACTCTTCATATAGAAGGCAAAAGATAAAAGAGTTTACTTTCTCACACCATACAAAAAATGAACTTCAAATGCATGCAGACTTTAATAACTTCAGTGTTTTCAGAAAAAATTCCAATGAATACTCTTTTCTGAACTTCCTTAAGGTAGGGAAGGATTTCTTAACTATGATACAAAAAAAATCCTAACCATAAAATAAAATACTAATATACTCAATTAACTTTAAAGGATTTTTTTTTCATTAAAAATGCAAAGAATAGGAAACAGGGGTGCCCCGTGGCTCAGCCAGTTAAGTAGCCAACACTTGATTTCAGCTCAGGTCATGATCTCAGGATCATGAGATTGAGCCTCAAGTCCGGCTCCATTCTGGGTTTGGAGCCTAATGAAGATTCTCTCTTTCTACTTGTCCCTCCACACCCCTCTCTCTCCCTCTTAAAAAAAAAAAAAAAAAAAAAAAGGAAACAATAAGCTACAAACATGAAAAAAGACGTTTGTATTGCATTTAAGGAACAATGACTAGTCTCAAAAATATATAAAAATTTCTCAAAAATCAAAAAGAAAAGGACAAACGACCTAGTGGAAAAAGAGGCAACATAATTTTCTAGCACCCTTTTTTTATGACTATGTTTCATGAACTCTTCTAGTTTATAATTCTTAGAGGACTGTAATTGTGTCTTGTTATCTTTGTTTCATTATCACTCTGCTCAGTGCCTGGTAGAAAGAAAATGGTCAACAAATGCTCATCGAATCAATGAACAGACTTGCCACTCTAGAATGATGTAAGCTCTACTAACAAGATAGCATATGCACACTGCTTTCAGAGCCTGTGCTCTCATTTGCAGTTTGGATACCTTTGTTCCTGTGTTTACCAACAGGAACCAAAGGAGCATTGTTTACCAAAGGAACATTACCAACTCCTGTACGTCTTTGGAGTCCAGATCATGAGTCCTCTTTGCATCATAAAGCCTTCACTGCCTCTTCCATCTACCAGATGTCCTTTTGGGACATCTCCTGCACTGTTGAATTGCATTACTCCAGATTCCTACCTCTGTGCCACTTCTCCCTCTTAGATTCGAAACTCGGTGAGGGCAAGGGCCATTCTCTTCTAAGGTACCTCTCACCGTTCTATAGGTACTCAATTAATATTTAGTGAGGATGTGTCACAACATCTAGTACAAATTAATAGCCATCTGTCATGTTTCAAAATTGCAGACTAACTGTTCTCAGAGAAATATTGGTCACTCCATTTTGATTTTTCCCAGTTTCACGTACTAGCGATCAGTTTACAAAGGCTAGGGATATACTCTACCAGTGATAGCTTATTGCAAAAAAACAAACAAACAAAACCCAAAACTTGGCAGTGATTAATCATTCCAGTGCAAATATGTGACTGGAAAAAAGGCAGCAGCAGGGCATAGTACAAAAAACGAGGGCCATGGAATCAGAAATCTGTCTTTAACCTCAGCTGTACCCTAAGTGAGGGCATTCATAGCTGCTCTAAGCTCATGTGTAAAATGGGATGATAAAACTCACCTCAAAGATCACCTAGCATATTGGTGGTGCGTAGATGGTACTTAACACATTTCATTATCCTTAGTTCTCTCCTCCCTCTTACAAATGATACTATGTTCAATCAGATCTTGTAGCGTTATGTTTTTTAGTTAACACTTAACCATCAAATCCTTCAATAAACTTTGCTACCAGCAAGTTGCTCTTGTCAAATGAACACTTGCATTATATCATATCCCCTGACTTGCCTAAAATTCTTAATTGGTGAAAGGGAAACTGACCAAAAAATAAATCTCCCCCTCCCCACATGTGTATAGTACACCTGGTTGCTATAATAGGTAGGTACCTCAGTAATTGACTTCCCAACTTTACTATTAATAATTTCATACCTTCAGGAAAAGTGAAAATCATGTATAATTATAATCCATATACCTCCCACCTATATTTAACAGTTGTTCTAATAATTATCATAATAATAATGCTGCGGTTAATGAGGACATTAGAAGAATTTCTTATATATATTATTTCTTGGTGATTTGAAGGTATCTAACTCCCACCAAGAGAAGTCACCTAATGTGTTTCTTCACTGTGAACTCTTCAATGAACCTTTCCCTATTCATTACAGGATCAATTTCCAGACTGTGAACTACCAAAAAGAACAAAGTTTGGGCTACTCTTTTCCAAAATTCCACTTCCTGGTTTCTTGACTTAGCTGCACCTGGGCCTGCTCTTTCTCTTTTCCTATGTGGGGAAAAGAGAAAGAGCTTCCATTTACTCCCCCCAAATTTTCATGAAATAGTAGGCTTGCCAGATTTAGCAAAAAAACATATAAGACACCCAGTTAAATGGGATGCTTGGGTGGTCCAGTTGGTTAAAGCATCCAACTCTTGATTTCAGCTCAGGTCATGATCTTAGGATCCTGGGATGAAGCCCCACATCAGGCTCTGTGCTCATCAGGGAGCCTGTTTGGGATTTTCCCTCTCTGTCTCTTTCTCTCTCTCTGGCCTTCCCCCTTCTTTAAAATAGATAAATAAATCTTTAAAAATTTTTGAATTTCAGATATATGTTTAATTTTTTTAGCATACATATAATCCAAATATTGCATGGGACATACTTATACTGAAAAGTAATTAGCTGTTATCTGAAATTCAAATTTCACTGGGAAATCTGTATCTTATCTGGCAACCTCACGAAATAAATGAGTCCAAGGAGGTTTGATGGGGCTGTAAATCTCTTCGATATTTGGGTTCTCATGCTCACAAGTCTGAAGATAAAATGAGACAGAAAGATAAAGGGAGAAAAATTTCTGTACCACAATAATAAGGGAATGATTAAGCTGGAATTGTTTTGATCTAATTGGGAGTTAGAGTGTCTGAGGTATAGTTGTGTTGGACTTAGTAAATAAAATAGTCTGTGGGATTCTGGGGAAAATAGGGTATGTGGACCTGAACAGACTGAATGAATTTATGATTAGGGTTAAAGCCATATGTGTATGAGTTTAAGAGCATGTATTGCATCTACTGCCACATCAATTCTGTATACTCACCAATCATGAAACTTCAGAGGCATAGCTAGAGGGTTGCATTTATGGCTCCCACATCGGCGTCAGTGAGGGGGTGGCCATGTGACCCTGCTGGTCTTGGCTGAAGTTGCTCAGGTCAGGGGATCTAACTATTGAAAGCTCTAGGGTGGCCTTAGTTGGGACTCTCTCCATGTATCTCTCATTCTCTTCTGAGGACCATCTAGCTAGCTCAGAGATGTCTTTTGCACAGCAACATTCTGGGCAGGGACAGCATGCAAATGCATGAAAAATTTTGAGGCCTAGTCTCCCAACTGGTGCAGTCATTTCCACCTCATTCTATTAGTCATAAAACCTACATCTAGGGGTGGGGAAAGGGCTTTGTGTCTTTAGTGAGAGAAAAAGCAAATGGCAAGAGGTGTGGATACAAGTGAGGTAGAGAATAGGGGCCACCACGATGATCTACCCCAAGGAACGAGGATGGCTAGGAACATAAGAATAAATTGGAAAGTAAAGAAGTTGCTTGTTTTGAAAACTATAAGTTTGGAATGTAGCACTTTTCTTTCTCCAAGATGAGTAATTTGCAAGACTTCCAAATGAATTTCTCCAGTTTGTGAAGCAGAAATGCCAACAGCTCTACACAAATTACCAGAATGTTTCACAATTCCTCTCGAAATACCTGTCAGGAAAGTTCTTCTGAGGGAGCACATGGTGGCATTTTTCTTGCCATAAACAAAATATATCCATCCATATGAAGAGTCTGAGGTGTTAAAAATGAAAACTTACAAGAAAGTGGTAACACTGAAGAGAAAAGGAAGACCAACTAAAGATCCAGAATAAGTAGATTACTGTGTTGGTGTCCCTTGAGATATAACACGCTTTAGTTCATTTGCAAAGGTCAGCAATTGGAGAGAGCACATTGAAAAGGAGTTGTGAGAATCTATCATTTGTCTGCTTATGTGACCTTTGTAAAGCAGCAATCTCTGTGTACTTTTTTGCTCCACATGTAGGTCAAATAATATGAAAATCATGTGTAAACTCTAAAGCACCAAATAAATGAGCTATTTTTACATCAAAAATAATCTAAGACAAAAGCATTCTGCCCATGGAAATCTTCATTGTGATCCCTAACTGCAAGTTTTCTTTTTTTTCAAATCATTTGTCAGAATCAATAGATGGTAAAAATGATGAGTTTGAGTCTTGGCTTTTTTTATATTTACTGTTTCTCCTGGTGGTAGGTAGAAAATGAACGGCACTAGACAAATAATTGTATCAGTTGGGACTCTTGGTTTCAAATACAAGCAACTTCCTGTCTCAGGAAAAAGATTGGTCTCACTTGAGGAGTTGGATCAGGTGGCAGTAGGGATCCTGTTGCCAGTGCTGGTGGTCAAGGCCGGACCAGGCCGTAGAGTGGGAGGGAGCATCCTTCTTCAGAGGGACGGGGAACATGTTAGGTAAATAATACCTGTTCACTAATAGCAGTGTTAGAAATAGCTTTAGGGGTGCCTGGGTGGCTCAGTCGGCTGAGTGTCTGATTCTTGGTTTCTGTTCAGGTCACGATCTCATGGGTCATGAGATCAAGTCCCAGCTGGAGCCCCACGTCAGGTCTGTGCTCAGTGGGGACTCTGCCTGAAGATTCTCTCCCTCTGCTCCTCTCTCCACTCATATGCTGTCTCTCTAAAGTAAGTCTTTAAAAAATAGTTTTTTAAAATGAATTGTGTGTCAGACTCTCTTAAAATTCATTTAATCCTTACAACCGACCTCATGAGGAAGATGTATTATTTTATTTTTTAAAGATTTATTTTAGAGAGTGAGCACATTTGTGCAAGCATGGAGAGGGGCAGGGGGACAGGGAGAGAGAGAGACTCTCAAGCAGACTCCTGGCTGGTTGTGGAGCCGGATGCAGGGCTCGATCACAGGACCCTGAGATCATGACCTGAGCTGAGATCAAGAGCTGGCTGCTTTCACCCACTGAGCCACCCAGGAGCTCCAGGAAGGTGGCATTCTTTTTTTTTTTTTTTATGATAGTCACACAGAGAGAGAGAGAGAGAGAGAGAGAGGCAGAGACACAGGCAGAGGGAGAAGCAGACTCCATGCACCAGGAGCCCGACGTGGGATTCGATCCCGGGTCTCCAGGATCGTGCCCTGGGCAAAAGGCAGGCGCTAAACCACTGCGCCACCCAGGGATCCCAGGAAGGTGGTATTCTTAAGGCAGTTTTTCAGAGGTTAAAATGAGGCCCAGAGAAAATAAGTCATTTGCCCAGGATCCCATGTCTTGTGAGAGGCTTATCTAGGACTCAAGCCCAGGTATTTTGACTTTAGGTATTTACCACGGCAAGAAACAAATAGAACTATGAATGGAAATATGATAGAGTAAGTCTCTATATGCAAAAAGTTTTTCCAGAACATTGCTGGTGTAAAAGGCAACTTCCTAAATGATATTAGAGTTGTTAACATTTTTAATGTTAAAAACAGTAACAACTATAAGAAAAAACAAAATACAAAAACACAATATATGTATTGGGTATAAATATATTGTTTTGGATATAAATATATCTACATAGGGATTTATTTCAAAACATTAACAGTGCTTGGGGCCCCTGGGTGGCTCAGTTGGTTAAGCATCTGACTCTTGGTTTGGCTCAGGTCATGATCTCAGGGTTGTGGATTGAGCTTGGAGTTGGGCTCTGCTTTCAGCATGGAGTCTGCTGGAGAGTCTCTCTCCGTCTCCCTCTGGTCCTCAGCTCCTCCCACCCCCACACCCCGCCTTCGTGCTCTCATGCACTCTCTCTTGCTCTGAAATAAATAAAATCTTTAAAAACAAAAACAATAACAGTGGTTGTCTCTGGAGAGGGGAGTGGGATGCTGGAGACAGAGAAGAGTATTTCACTTCATTTCTCATTCCCTATAATTTATATAGAATCTGGATCACTTAAAAATATGTCTTATAAAGAAATAACCTGATTGGGGGGAGAGGAAAAGAAAAATGCCTATACGCAAAAAATTAAATAGGAAAATTGGTTTTAAATAATTTCTGTATCTTCTTTAAAAAAAAAAAGATTTTTATTTACTTGAGAGAGAGCACGAGTGAGTGGGGGGTGAGGAGCAGAGGTAGAGGGACAAGCAGACTCCACCCTGAGCTGAGTCTGATGTGGGGCTCAATCTCACCACTGAGATGGCAACCTGAGCCGGAATCAAGTCAGATGATTAACCGATTGAGCCATCCAAGGGCCCCTCTCTATCTTAATTCTGCTATTATTTGAGAATATGGCTGGTGAAAACCACTTGTCTCAAATTTCTTTCCCAATTGAGTAGGAAGGTTAACACATGTTCTCCTCCTAAAGCAGTGTGGATAAGGTAATCATTTCAGAATGTATGTGTATGTGCTCTTTAAAAAATATTTTAATTAGGGCAGCCCGGGTGGCTCAGCGGTTTAGCACCGCCTTTGGCCCAGGGCCTGATCCTGGAGACCTGGGATCGAGTCCCACGTCGGGGTCCCTGCGTGAAGCCTGCTTCTCCCTCTGCCTGTGTCTCTCAAGAATAAATAAAATCCTAAGAAAATGTATTTTAATTATAAACTACTTCAAGGATGCTAAAATCTGGAGTAATACGAGTACACTTGATCCTTGAACAAATGGGTTTGAACCATTTGGGTCCACCTATATGTGGATTTCCATTGGTATGAGAGTGTTAAATGTATTCTCTTCCTTATGATTTTCCTAACATTTTTTCTTTGGCTTTATTGTAAAATTGCAGTATATAATACATGTAACATACAACATGTGTTCATCAGCTAGTCATGTTATCAATAAGGCTTCCAGTCAACAGAAGGCTATTATGATTTGAGGGAGTCAAAAGTTATATATGGATTTTCGGTTGTGCAGAGCATTGGCACGCTGAATCTCCACATTATTGCAGGGTCTGAAGTACTTGTTTTCCAACTGCAGTTTATAAAATAAAATACTACAAACAAAATTGATGACACCAGTAAATTTCCCCAGTCCAGTCTTCATGTCTTGGTACCCACTAGCAAACCTTTGTATTTTTTCTATGGATACAGCCATAATATTTGGTATTGTTTTGCATATCTTATATCACATGTCATAAAACATGCAGTGTTCCACAACTTGCTTTTCTTGCTCATTTTTGAGCTATACCCATGTTGACACTCATAACCCTGGTTGTTCATTTTGACTGTCGTATAGAAGTCTGTCATATGAATGTACTGCTAATGTTGAGTGCTGGATAGGACTCTTTTCTACTGTTATACACAATGCTGCCATGACTTTTTTTTTTAAAGTCATCTCTACACCCAGCATGGGGCCTACACTCACAACCAGATCATGGGTCGCATGTACGACCCATTGAGCCACCCCGGGGCCCCACTGTTAATGTCTCCATATGCACAGGCATAAATACTTTTCTAAGGTAACATGCTAATAAACCTTTATTAGCATGTTACTAGCAAATTTGATAGTTGTGCCCTATATTTTCCCACCAATAGTGAAAGAGTTCCATTGCTTTGTTTTCCTTGACAACACTTGCTATTTTGAAACTTACATTGTTGCGAATTTGATGGGTATGATGTATTTTTTTCTTGTTTTAACCAGCATTTCCTTATTAGTGAACAGAATTCTTCCCATGTCTGCTAACTTTTCAGATTTTTTTTTTTTTCAGTGTGCAGATTTCTATTGGGTAGTCTTTCATGAGTTTCAGGAATTTTCTATTTTTACACATATATATTGAAAACATTCTTGTGGCTTACTTTTTCACTTCTATAGTATTTAATGTACATGCCTTAAATTTTAGTATATTTAAATTATACCTTTTATGAATGTCCCTTTGTGTCTTAATTTTTCCCATGCTGATACATGAATATATTCGACAATTTTCAGGTAAGTTTTAAAATATTACTTTAAAAAGTTGTATTTAGGGGTCCCGGGGGGCATAGTTGGTTAAGCATGCAACTCTTGATTTTGGCTCAGATCGTGATCTCAGGGTCATCAGATCAAGCCTCACATTAGGCTCCGTGCTGAGTGCAAAGTCTGCTTGAGTTTCTCTCTGCCCCTACCGCCCCCGTCCTCTGCCACTTTCTCAAATAAATCTTTAAATAAAAGTTGTCTTTAATCCAACTCAGAGGTATTTATGGTTTGAAGTAGGGATCGAAATTTACTTTTTTCCATGTGGATAATCAATCATAATTTTACAAAAGTCACTCTTTTCGCTATTGGTTTACGATAACAGAACTTAAGTTTCCATATATGAGGGTCTCTTCAAGTCTGATTTAAGGAAATAGCAACATTTAACAGTGTGCACCTGACATGCATCAGGAACTACGCTAAGCATTTGATATGCTTAGATCATGCACTTTGGAGCTGAATGGGCTACATGTATACCAGAGAGCCCTGATGAATGATGGGCCTTACTATGACTTATTTGTTCACTGTTCATAGAGCTAGATTGATGAAATTCATAAGTATGCTGCTTGACACAAACCAAATATATAACTTGCTTTTATTAAACAGAGGGGGAAAAAATCAACACATTTTCCAAAGAGGCAGATACCCCAAGAGCTTTAGTGAAAACCAACATAACACCAACTTGTTTGACCAAGCTTTTAGAATAAATGAGCTATTAGATTCTTAATAGGACTAGAACATGAATGAGCTCTAGACCCCAGTACAGTTATAAACCAACAAATTAGGCATGGTTTTGCTTAACAGTTTTAGCTTTAACGTAAATATATATTATTACTTAGAACATTAGCATCTGAACTACATAATGACTTTATCATTTTAACTAAAACCAGAATTTCTGGAACCTCCAAATAGCCTTTGAAGTTTTCCAGTATGGACCTGGACTAACCCCTATTCCTCACTACATATCAAAAGTGAAATAAATTGTCCCAATAGATCAACATTTTCATAAGGTGATTTCTAAGGCTTCTGGCACATAAATGTGTAATATCTGTGTGACGACAAATGTCACGATTATATACAAAAAATATTTAAAATGTTTTGTGTGCAATTTAAGTTCTAAAGATTAAAAAAACAAATGTTCCATGTTAATAAAATATTAAAATACTATGAGCTTCCCATAAATTTGACATTGATTTTGTAATTACATGAAGAACACACAAGATTAGACTTGCACACTAAGTGATTCATCATTTTAATTAACCGTTGAACCGAATATACTTGTTTGATATTAGTTCTCTAGATCATACTTTCAGCCAAAAGAGACTTTAATATAACTTATAAACATTTCCAATTAAACTGTAACATTGAGGCAGTAAATGTTAGATCTACATTTGCTATGTGTCACACAAATATAAGTCTACGAACCTCCATGTATCCTTTTGTCGAAGTCACCATTGTAGAGAATGTCAGTAAGTGAAATCAACAAAAGGTGACTATTTCTCATTTGAAAAAAAAAATGAAAGTCATTAACACCTTGTCTTAAAGTTCTAAAGCAGCATATTCAGCTTTTAAGGCAAAAAAAAAAAAAAAAAAAAAAGGCCAAAAAATATCATAACTTATAAATTCTGTAATTCTTCTTTTGGCATTAAAAGCCACAGCACATATTCTTACACTTCGACAATATATTAGTGTACATCTGAATATACATTTGCCAACATTCTCCATTAGTATGAAGTTGTTCTGTGAAGCAGAGGTGAAGTGTGCATTGTAACAGGGCAATATTTAGTGGCCATCCTGGGCATCAGAGGACATGGAATGGCTGAGTCTTGACCTTCCGTTCACGGATATTGTATTTGATGGAACAGTAACCTAAGAGAAAGAAACACATTTTGAACCCATCAATTTAAAATGAGAAAGCAATCTAATTTTCAATTTTCAACAATTACCGCATTTTAACTTCTGCTTAATTGTAAATAATATTTAGCATTTAGTATTCAATAAATCACAAATAATCAAGAATAAATGTTCACTCTACCATAAAATTAAAAACGAGAGAGTTGTTATTTCCACAACAAACAAGTTAAATAATCCATTAACACATCTTAGTCTTTACAAAATTACCAAATCAACTCAAAGGACAAGAGCACAAACAGACTGCAGGCCAAGCTGTTGAAGAGCATTTTTTGCTAAATTAATTCTGGCTCCCCAAAAGTGCCTTGGAGAATGTAGAAAAATAAAGTGAATTTCACAAAGCAAAGAATTTTACACTTTTTGTATTGATGTTACATAGTAACCTGAAGTTCCCCTTCCAGGTACCCCTTATTTATAAGAAAATACAGCTTTGGTTTTTTTTTTTTTTTTTTTTACTAATTTATTTATTTATGATAGAGATAGACACAGAGACACAGGAGGAGGGAGAAGCAGGCTCCATGCTGGGAGCCCGATGTGGGAATCGATCCAGGCACTCCAGGATCACGCCCTGGGCCAAAGGCAAGCGCTAAGCCGCTGAGCCACCCAGGGATTCCCCACAGCTTTGGTTTTTAAAATACTTTCATATAGGGGAACCTGGGTGGCTCAGTTGGTCAAGCGTCTGCCTTGGGCTCAGGTCATGATCTTGGGGTCCTGGGATCGAGCCCCACGCTGGGCTCCCTGCTCAGTGGGGAGCCTGCTTCTCTCCCTCCCCCAGCTTGTGCTAATAAAATCTTTTAAAAAAATAAAAGTTTTCATATAAAGGACTAGGGGATTCCTGGGTTGCTCAGCAGTTTGGCGCTGCCTTCGGCCCAGGGCATGACCCTGGAGTCCCAGGATCGAGAGTCCCATATCCGGCTTCCTGGGTGGAGCCTGCTTCTCCCTCTGCCTGTGTCTCTGCCTCTCCCTCTGGGTCTCTCATGAATAAATAAAATCTTCTTAAAAAAAAAAAAAAAAAAGGACTAAAAAAGTCAAATCTATGACTGCTATGCCAAAACTGCTACAGAATGAAAAGTAGTTTTTTCTCCCAATAACCTCTTAATTCCAAAATTCTATGGCAAAGTCTCCTATTTACAAGTGGTAAGTGAATGAAATACACAAAGAATTTCCTAAATTCCAAGTTATTTAGAGTGATTTTTAAAAGTCATTTGCATTCTGGAGAGTAAATAGGTATAATATTTTGAAATAATCATACATAAAATGACAGTATTTTAAGAAAAATGGTTAATCTCTAGATTACAATTTGACTCATTTAGACTCTTAACCAAATGTTATCATCTTCTCACAGGAAGAGACCTGAAGTACAAAAGTCCAGTGGTTCTGCCAGCAACAAAGTCAGTGGAAAGGAAAATACAGTGGACAAATTTAGTTTGGATTGGGTTTTTTCATTCATTGCCTTTTACTAAACAAAGACTGGTCATCTACACTAATCAGCTTGTTTGGCTCTCTATGAATCCAGGATGCATAGAGTGTTGCCACCATCCACCTGAAATAAAAACACTAAAAGATGCCACCTGGGTGACTCAGATGGTTAAGCTGCCTTCAGCTCAGGTCACGATCCCAGGATCCCTGGAGCCAGCTTGCTTCTCCCTCTCTCTCCTCTGTCAAATAAAATCTTAAAAAAATAAAAGCTAAAGGAAACGTTGCCACCAGGGGAAGGAAATTCATCCGCATTTTGTTTGGTATTCCTGTGGGATTCCTTTCCAAGATGGTCAACAGACAGCAGACAGGTAGTGACTTTTCATTATGTAACTTGGGCCCAAAGTCTCAGTGTTAGGGATTATTTTTGTGATTATTGCCAAAATTACAGTTTTTATAATTCTTTGTAAAGTAAAAGAATTTTTGTTTTAAGCATTTATTTTTAATTTAATTTAATTTTATTTTATTTTTGTTTTAAGCATTTAAAAAACACACCAATGACTCGAACACAAGAGATGTTTATTAAGGCACCATTTATGGAATGGAAAAACTAGTATCCAGTTAAATGTCCATCAGTAAGGAACAAATAAACCATGGTTCATTCATAGAGTCAAATACTATGTAGTCTTAAAAGAATTGGGGTGTGTGTGTGGGTGGGTGTGGGTGGGTGTGTATACATAAGACAGAAAATTTCAAAAAGATATTTATGAATCTTTTACAGGATTCTATTTTTGTATGTATTTAAATATGTTTGTATACTACTAAAGTGGTCTGGAAGGTTTCACTGTAATCCATCACGAGCAGTTACTTTGCGGGGAGAATGGTATTTTGTTTGATATTTAAAATTTTGTACACTAAACTTTCAAGCATGAGAAGACATCATTATAGACTAGCCCATAAATTCTGGGAGGCCAGAAGCCTTGTCTAATGTAATGCCACGATATACGCATGTTTATTTTAGTGCCTGGCACAGTGTAGATCAATGAATATTTCTTGAACGGAATATGGTAACTTTTTATAAGCATTTATAAAGTACTGCTTGAATTTTTTGAATAATGAACATGACACAATAAAGACATGTTTTTAAAGTAAAGAATTTACTGTTGAGAGCATCTGCTAGTTGACTGTGTATCCTTTAAAGAGTTTTCAAGAATATTCAACGTAGCTTTCTCATTCTTGTGAGAAGCATTAACTATGAAATCATCATTTATTTTTAATTTAAAAATATATGGCAAGAACTGCCAACCTGAAGCCTTTGGACTGCTGAAATTCCAATCAAGGAAATATGAATCAAAAGCAGAGCAATTCAATGAATAAACCAAGCCAGCAAGATTCTGGGTGACTTAGCTAGTTTTTTTTCTTCCTTCTAAGGTTTCGATGTAGCCAAAGATAAATTTTACATTCTGAGGAAATGGTTAATATCAACTACCGAATGCCATTCATCAGTTTATTTTCAGACTTTATTTTTACAAATGTATATTCTACTTGTAATAGTGTGATGATTTTTAGTGACTGAAACATCTGTAAGAATCAAGAGCAGCCAAAGTCGTTCTTGCATGAACACAAGTCAATGACAATAGGTTACCTAATCTCTTATTCTCTGAAAGCAATTTGCTGATTCACACATAAATCTTAACACCAACCACATTTTATGAAATATTGAATAAGATTTATTAAAACCTTAGAAGATGACAGATCTCCGTGACTACACTGGGGTCAAATAGGGGTAAGGTGTGGAAAACAAAATATCTTATGAAAAAAAAAAAAAACAAAAAAAACCAGGGCATGTTCATGACTACATTTACACTAGAGCAGTCAACTAGATAATTGTTCTAATGCGAACCAATTATTATAATGAAGGTTAATTACGTGAATATGAACCAGAGCCATAAGGCAGGTTGGTACCTGGAGTTAAATTGAACATTTGGGTGCCAAAATATAGGCAAACCTGGAGCCAACTTTCTGATGAACAATCTAAACCTACTGTCAAAATCACTGAAGATTTTATTTGGCACCCGAACTGTTGTTCTATAAAAGAAATGTTAGAATTTAAAACAAACCGGGAGGAATGTTCAGTACAGGACAGAAATATGGGGCTTAAGCAAAGATCACAGGGAATTAGAGCCTTCTTGTGTCCATTTCTACTGCCTTTTGCAATATAATATTTTTTGAAATATAACACGTGTACAGAAAAGTGCACTGAACTTACCTAAACAACCCAATGAAAACACACACAAATATATATGCATATATAATCCACCACCAGGCCAGGAAAAGAATAGCTCCAGCTCTGCCCCCTCTCTCCCCCCCAGCTGTCTTCACTTAAAATGTTGACATTTTCTCTGTTATTAGAGGTCTATCATTTACACATTTACAAAATATTGCCTAAGATCATATTTATCTTGATCACTTAAGATTCTGGGGTCCTTCTTCAATTGTGTGCCTGTCTTGCTCCCACAGGCCCCCAGCAACCCCCTTCCTTTCCCTGTGGAAGTAACCCTAGTGTGATCTGTATAATTACTTCCTCGCTTTTAAAAATAATTGCCACCTACGCATCTGCCAGACCTTACACATACAGATTTTTACAGGTCTTTACACGGGTGCGTGTGGCTGCATTTTGCCCAGTTTATCCTATCTGATGGTCCACTCTGAACACGGTGCTTCTCTTCTTTTCGGGTATTAAGGTCCTGTGTACTTGGGGCTATTACAAGCAGGATTTCCCGAAGGTGCTTCGAGCCCAGTCCTGGCCGACTCAAGGCCCTGCAAGCACCCGGGCTGTCGCAGCTTCTACTTCAGAAGCGACCCCCGCACAGAAGGGGGTGCCTGGGCCTCCCTAGCCCCCCCCCTCCCCCGGCAGGGGTTAGGGGGTTAGACGACTCACCCTTTTCAGCCTGGCCGCGGCCTCCCCTGAGCGGATGGCGGTCAGCAAGCTCCGTCGGGCCTGCTCCGGGTCAGGGCCCTGCAAAGTCAAGGAACTTTGCCTCCTAACAATGAATGATGGGCAGCCCGTTGGAGATGGTGTTTGGGAATTCTGCTCATTATGTGCCGAGTTATTCCCCTATAAAAATAAATGCAAAATATTCATGTGAATACCAGGCGAAGAACGGGCCATTAAAAAAAAAAAAAAAAGAAACCCATCACCAGTATTCCTGAAGATGCCCATTTGCCTCGCCCCCGCGGTCCTGGGTCCGCACTCAGCTGGAAGGCGAGGGCACCCCTTGCCCTCCCTCAGCCAGGAGGCTAAGTGGGACAAGGGGCACTGCTCCTCGCTTTATGAAACAGCGGTAATTTTACCGTCCCTGGGTCAGACGGTGCTAATTTTGCCAGTGGAGTTGGCGAGAAGAGCCAAATTAATAATGATAAAAATTCCACAGACTAAAAAAATGCCACATTTTTATAGTTACGACATACTAGGTTGTGAAATTATTGTATTTGACAGTACAAAATGGGCAGATTGACGACTTTATTATTGGTTGAACCTAACGTATTTTCAAATAAAGGAGTATTAATGACTATGCTAATTTTGTGGCCCTGGAAGTCACAGGGGCTAAGTGATGACCATGTCTTATTTTTCCTTTTATTTTTTACTTTAATGGACTAAAAGTAGGTATTAGCAATTTCCAAATTTAAGAATCAAAAATTTAATTAGACTTCTTAGGAAAGAATATTTATGATTTAACTGGAAACTATTATCAAATGATCTTAAAAATGTCTTTTGTTAAACCGCCAAACGTCTTCACCAAAGATGAGCTAAACAGAGCCCAGGCAGTGACTCAAAAACTGTATTATCTAAATCAAACTTCTGTTGTTTGGGAATGGCATTCCATCCTAAGAAGAAACACAGGCTTTGTTCCCAGGAGAAGAATTAATCTCTAGATCATACATCTCTTCCTGACATTATATCAAAGCTAAGAAACATAAATGTGAAATATATAAAGAAATATTCCTCGAGATGACTATGGCTTTGAGATTGTGGAAAAATCTTTATTTGGCAATATCGTTGATGTTCTGTTACTCTAGGAATGTTTGATAAAGTCGTATAAAATACCTCTGGAACTGTCACACAGTTCCAGAAAGTAATCTTTAAACACTATCAGAGTAAAGGTACACAAAATATTTTTTAAAAACTGCACGGGGATTATTGTAATGCATACTCTAAATTTCATCCTTTCCTCTGACTATCCTGTTTGAATCTAGCAAATTATACTACTCAGTTGACCAAACACTAAGTCAGCAAATGACCCTTTTGATGTAAGTTACTAAAGTTAGACAGTGGCTCAATGACATTTTAGTCAACATACCAATAACTGGAAAAGTTGACACTGCATTAAGAAAAATGGGAAATTAAGAAAATTACCTATTTAATCTCTGGCTTCGGTTTAAATTATTTATATGTGTCAATGTTTAGGAATTCTGGTTGAGTGTGTGTGATGGAAAATGCACAGCTGAGAAATGTTTGGTTATTTTATCTAGTCCTTAAATACTGCTTGTGTTTCTATATAATTAAAACTATTTATTTTGCTATTATGTAGAATCAGAGAAGAAAATAAGCCAGAACGTCCAGAGAAGTTGTAAACAAACTGAGATAAGCAAAACAGGAAAGCAGAGAGTCAGAACCAGAAATCAGTACACGGCGCAAATGCATGAGCAAAGAAACTGTAATACCTGCTAATGATACAATCCTAGAACGATGACCTTCGAGTAGTGCCCAATCACGTTACGTGAATTAGAAGAACTCTGAGAGTTAACAATCAGATTTTATGCGTTGCTACTCTTTTCTCCCTGTGGTAGCTTGTTACTAGATTAATAGGAATTCCGGGGGCAGCTCGGGTGGCCCAGCAGGTTAGCGTCGCCTTCAGCCCAGGGCGTGATCCTGGGGTCCCCAGATCAAGTCCCACATGGGGCTCCCTGTGTGGAGCCTGCTTCTCCCTCTGCCTGTGTCTCTGCCTCTCTCTGTCTCTCATGAATAAATAAATAAAATCTTTTAAAAAAAATAGGAATTCGGAGCTAAGTAACACACAAACACACCAACATGCCTGTCAAGCCCCACTTAAACCATGTTGTTATGATGAGCCCTTGTTTTTAAAAGGGTGACATTACCTTATCACTCAGGCATAGCTGGGGGATGCCCGCGAGCTGATTTACAGACGGAGCCTGCCCTTCTGTGTCGGCTGGAGGTGGGGTGGCCGCACCGTCCCCGCCCGCCCCCCTGCGCACCTTGCTGAGGGACTGTGACCGTTTCACTACGGCGAGGGCGAAGGGTGACGGAGCAGAGCTCGCGTAAGGTCTCGGGGCACCGAAAGTTTTCAGAGTCTTCAGGTTCAGCGCTGCTGACTGACTGGCAGGGAGAGGAGCAGGGGAGCTGGGAGGAGGAGAGGCTTCCATAGGCTTCTCGTTGCTGAGGTCACCGAGGTCACCGGCGGGGTCTTTAACAGGGGGCTGTGGGAGGGATGGAGTTGCTTGGCTTAAGGGAGAAAGAGTTTGCTCCGGAGGAGGTATCGCATCCCTCTCCTCCTCTTTCTTTACTAGTTCTTTTGGAGCGGGGTTGGGGGCCACTTGGACACTCTTGGCAGCTGCAGATGTCACATAGTGGCCTGAAACTCTTTTTTGCATCTGCAGGAAAAAAGAACTTGGTTTGGTCTGGGGATTTGAAACCCGAGATTTAAGTTTTGACTCCAAAATATGGTTTATGTCTTCCAAATTAGGCACGAAAGGAGCTGTGCCAGTGTCTTTTGTCATTCTGGGAGTAGGTTTCATGGGCTTCCCCACAGCGACGTGGGGGACGTGGGGCGAGCTCTCCAGGCTGGGCACCTGATGCTCTGTTCCCGTGGTAGGTTTCAGTTTAAGGTCTGCCTGTGGCTCCTTCGGGCTTTCAGAAATAACAAGTTCGGTTTGCATGGCAGCTTCTTTCACGTTTTCGTGAATGTGCTTTTTTCCTAAAGTATGTATCTCCTGATCATCCTTATTCCCAGGGGTTTCTGATTCCCAATTTTTCAGTATCTCCAAGGATTTGGGAGGCACTATTTTATAAGTAGTCATTCCAATTTTAGGTATGTACTCTCTTGTGATTTCATTTGAAGGTTTTGGCTTGGGATCATAGTCTTGTCTATAAAGTGGATAATTCTTTATATGAGAAACAGTTGAATTTTTATCAATCCCATCTAGAGAAGGCAAAAGATCATCATCACCATGTGTATAAATTGGATCTTCTATGGTGAGTTGATTATCTGACTGTACAGTCAGGAGGCCCGGACCTCTTAAATTCCTTGAGGCATCTACAGAATCTTGGGGACTTAAAGATGAGTGTTGAGTTGGTTTATTGTTACTTGAAGTCTGCACGCTTTCATTAACTTTGAAGTTAGACAAATCATGATCTTGGTGGTTCCCATCAAAACTGTCAACGGAAGGGACTGTCTGAATGGCTGCATCTTGCATTTTTGTCTTTTCCTCACTGAGTTGATTCAGTTTTTGGTCTTGTCCTAATGAAGCAGCCAGATGATTTTCCTTATAACTTTCAGCAGTATCAGTTTTATGTGCCTGGTGGTTTGATAGTCTGTCAACTTCCATGTCCACGTTGTTATTTTCGGCAACACCTCCTACATCGATTTCTGTTCTCCTCACTCCATTTTTCATATGGTCTGTGTTCGGTGGAATGACAATTATTTCATTTTGATCTACTGAGAGGAAAAAATATTGTCAAGTTAAATGTGAACAAGTAGAAAAACCTCAAGTTTTCAATGCCTGCCTCCCCCAAACTGAAATAGGTTGGTTTGAAGGCTACAAGACAATTTTCAGCTAATTATACAAAAGCAGGTAGTAGCATTAGGGAAAACAGCACGGGCTTTGGTATCATAGAAACCTGAGTCTAGAACCTGGCTGGGTTTACATGTTACTTAACCCCTTTGAGCCAAACCTAGTTTGCTTAGATATAAAAAGGTGAAAACATGGATTATATTTTATATGTCATTTATACAACATGCTAATTAGGATAGGGAATATCCCTATAACAAGCGCTCCATTGAAGATAGCTACATTTCTCCTGATAAGTAGACTTCACATTTCAGTCAATGTTAAGAATGACAAAAGAAATGGAAAAATTCCAAAACAGTACTTTTCTTCTTCTTCTTTTTTTTTTTTTTCCTATTTTGATCTGGTCTCTTCTATAACTCCTAGTATATTTATATTTCACACCTTACATTAAAAAGGAAATAATCCTAGCAAATGTTATCAGTTTTAATTAAGGCAAATAACGAAGTATTACCTTTAAGAGGTAAAGTGAAAACAAAAATCTAAGTTGACTGTCTTGTTAAGTAGGTGTCTTGCTAAAGACTCTTAGAGGACTTCGTTTTTAGTCACACTATGGATGATTTCAACTACATAAAAACGATCATGTGGGTTTTCATTTTTCTCTCAGGGAAAAGATACTTTATTTTCCTGTCAGAGTTCCAAGCGGAGAAAACCACCTCTCTTTACCCTGGATTTCTTTTCCTCTTAATTCTAATTCAGATCACCCAAAACCAAAAATCACTCGCCAGTGTCTAGGTTAATAAGCAACAGGGATCCCTGGTTTGGCGCCTGCCTTTGGCCCAGGGCGCGATCCTGGAGACCCGGGATCGAATCCCACATCAGGCTCCCGGCATGGAGCCTGCTTCTCCCTCTGCCTGTGTCTCTGCCTCTCTCTCTCTCTCTCTCTCTCTCTCTCTCTCTCTCTGTGACTATCATAAATAAATAAAAATTAAAAAAAAAAAAGCAACAGTTGCCAATCAGCAACATGATGGCAAACAATTGGAATGAGGCATCTAGAAGGAAACACAGGTCTATGAGCGCGCACCATGTGTCTAGTCCACTGCAGTGATTTATACACTGGGTTCCTTCTAGCCAAATGCCCAGAATTATTTCTCATGGATGACCAATTAGCTACATCTTCAAAATCCTTGGTGGCCTCCCCCCCTTCCAGGAACAGTAGTTTGCACTGTTCAAGTGAAATGTGAGCCTTGGGAGTCAGATCGTGAAAGAATGTCAAGTATTTCTCTATAGTTGTATTGTCACTCATTTTTACTTACAAGATAAAGAACAAATTCAGTGCCTAAAATGTCATGAGCTATTTTAAATAGTTCCTCTGTTAAAAAAAAAAAGAAAAGAAAAGAAAAAATATGTGTGCATGAGAAAAATATCATGTTGCCAGGTAGATTTGTATACAAACAATTTCTTAAAATACCTTCATATTTGTACACTATCTAATTGCATGGGTTCTTTTTGTTTGTTTGGTCATGTTGGTATGTTTTCTACTATGTTACAAGATTCTTATATTAAATATCTAATTTTTTAAATGGAATTCATTTTTATTCTTCCTAAAAGAAATGCAACTGATTATCAGAATATTTATTGTCTATACAACTGACCTCTTGATGACTAATAATTAACTTTTATGATTAGTGACACATTTGATTAAGAATCATCAAAAAAGCACTCTTCTGCACATTTCTCTTATTTACTTGATTCACAAGTATTTTTAATATCTATATGAAAAGTACTATTGTCAACACTGCTATGAGGACGAAAGAATGTAAGAAGAAATGGTCCCTGGCACCAGGAAATGAATGTAAATATATTTCCTTCTCTCTTGCTTATTTCTCATTTTCCAATGAATAGTATAGCTCAGTCACACAAGAGAAATATTTTCCAAAACAAAGTATCAACAATATATTTTCAAGTCAGTTCCCTGTAACAAACCCTAACTAATTGGTTTTAGAACTCCAAATGTCTATTTTTCACTATTCTCTAATTCTGAATCGCTCATCAAAATCTCATAGTTATTCCCAATGATAAGCCTGGAAACCTAGAATCATTGCTGAATTTAGTAGCTAATCCATCCTTACAAAGACCTGACAATGACACTAACCAAATGTCAATGAATGGTTAGTTAGGCCATTTTCCAGTGATAGCCAGTAGAAGGAAGAAGTAGATTTTGTCCTATCCTGTCCTGTCCCTACTCAAAACTGACACCAACAACTACAAAATGAATCATCTGACTTAAGGATCATTGAAACAAGTATATGGGATAGCTAAAAAAGAAGGAAGAGAACTAATTAAGATAAGAGAAATTATTTACTTAAAAAATCACCTATGGGGCACCTGGGTGGCTCACAGGTTGAGCATCTGCCTTCAGCTCAGGTCATGATCCCAGGGTCCTGGGGACTGAGTCCCGTCAGGCTCCCCATAGGGAGCCTGCTTCTCCCTCTGCCTATGTCTCTGCCCCTCTCTCTGTGTCTCTCGTGAATAAGTAAAATCACCTAAATACTTTGATTTTAAAAAGTAGGAAAAACTCATCTAGAGTCAACAAAGGTCATTGCAAATCAAATGTAAATTAAAAAATATATATATTATTACAGAACTATACCTGTGACCCTAGAACAAACTTGTTGCAGGTAAAACAACATATATCCATATCTATCTATCTGTATGTGACACTGGGATAATCCACATTTTATCCAAACATGAATATGTATATCCCTATGTTTTCTAAGAATCTTCACCAACTTTTGCATATTAACAGACTGGAGTATGAGAATTCATAAGCCAATTCCTTCACATCTCCTTAAAATACCATTGTACATTCCTTGCATCTTGTATTTGTGCAGTATCAGATTTCTGAAATTCAACCTTAAGTATAGCTCTTTCTCAACTTACAAAGGGGCTACATCCCAATAACCCCATCATAACTTGAAAATATTGATAAGTCAAACGCATTTACTACATCTAAGCTACAAGATATCAATAGCTTAGCCTATACTACTTTAAATGTGCTCAAAACATTAGCGTATAGTTGGGCAAAACCATCTCTCACAGAGCCTCCTCACAAGAGAATAATGGTAGATGTACAGGTTGTTTACCCTCATGGGCTGACTGGGACCTGCAACTGCTGCTGCCCAGAATCATGCAAGAGGATGATATTGCTAGCCCAGGAAAATACCAAAATTCAGATTCTGAAGTATAGTTTCTATTGAAAGCATATCACTTTCATACCATCATAAAGTAAAAAACTTGAGTCGATGAATGTATGTATTTTAACAATATGTTAGTATTCTACTACGTGCTATGAGGAAGTCAAAGTATCGTATGTAATTTCTCTAAAAAAAACCTGTCCAATCTGGTTAAGGAGTCAAGACCTTTTAGAGAAATACATGGCTTCTAGTAAACAAGTAACAAATGAACTGGCAAGACTTGGAGAGTAGTTGGATGGGTGAAGGTAGGTGGAAAATTATATTCCTTGCAAAGAAAAAAAAATGAGCATAGCCCGAAAGATAGAATAACGTGAAATAGATCATAGCAAAGAGAAGAAATTGTCTTGATTTGGGGGTGAGGGTATTGAAGATTCTGGTAAATAACACCACATAATTAGATGATTTTGACTTTAAAAACCAGGCACACAAGTTTCACTCAAGTAAAGCAACTTGAGTATGAAGGAAAACAGGTTTGGACTTGGGAGTCAGTAAAAAAGAAAAAAAGAGAAATCCATCACACATAGATGCATAGAATACACATCTTTTAGATCCAAGATAGTAGGTTAGACAACTGCTAAGATTTAACAACAAAAATAGTACACATGGTCGTTAATAGCACACTTTAAATAGTAATATTGCCTGAGTTAGTTCAAATCCAAGGTCCACTACCTACTAATTATGGGAACTCTTGCGAATTACATAATATCATTTTGGCTCAATCAAAAACAAAGTAGAACTAAAAATAATAAGACCATAAATGAGTTAATATATAAAATTAAATGAGTTTACATAAGGTGTTAAGCATGGCTCCTTAGAAAATAGTAAGTACTGTGACAATGTTGGCTACTAGAACTCACCGTTCTCCTGGTTTGTGCCCAATGACTTCAAGTCTTTTACATGGTCAATTACCCTCTCTCCATTACCTGCATCATATACCATCATATGTGGTCCTCTGCAAAATAGGATATGGTATGTTATATATTGATACTATTTAAGCGCGCGCGTGCACACACACCCCAGATGAGAAAACAGGCAATAATTTCCAAAGACAGATGGATTGAAATAATCATTTTCTTTCTGCCAAATACTGGAAATTTAATAGCAAAGAAAAAATACAATAGAGAGGAAATGCTGCTATGAACCATTAGCTTTCAAAGAGTGGTCCTATTACAAAGAAGACCTAAAGAGCTTGGTAAAAGGGACACTTTTCCAAAAAACAGTGTCTTTTTGTTATTATTTGTCTTTTAAAGGAAAAGAAAACTAAACTAGTCTTGGATCTGGCAAAGCCAACTTCTGGCAAATCAGGATGTGGACTGACCTCAACTGGTTTTGTTTTTTTTTGTGACAGAAAGGTTTAATTTGGAGACAATCCCATGCAAATTACAGTAAAACTTTGACGAAGATGGTTTATTTTGCCTACTTGATTTCATCTTTATTCACGTTGTGGCATTTCTAACACCGTATAAGTGTACTGTAGTATAGATTTCAATTCCCAGGATGAAGGGGAAAGTGCACTCTCTGCATTATAAAGTTGACTGTAAAAATAATATTAGTAACTTAACATCATAATCTAATATGCATAATTGTTTTATAAAATCAGTGAAAATCCTTGAGAAGCATTTGGTGAAAAATAAAAAATTAAATGTGTCATTTAGATCAAACAGAAAATAGGGAAAACCCATACAATACACACACTTTTATATTTAAGTCATACAAATTAACTACATGCTATAGCTTATCTGACATAGCGATACCAGAACTGTTAAATTTGAGATTTAAAAACAAAACATGCAAATGGATACTTTATTAATAAGCATTCTTATAATTATGGTGACTAGAATCTAAACTAAGGGACTACTTACTATATTTGTGTTTAAAATATCAGATCTATAATTCAGAGACAAGTATTAATTAAACAAACCATCACCAACCCTTCTGGCACATAGACTACTTACTGTCCATCTGTGTTTCTAGCTTCTTGTTTTTCTTCTTTGGAGTTTTGTGAGGACTCTCCAGTAACATTGCCAAGGGCTGAGTCAGGATCATTTTTCAGTGTATTTATTATATCTGTAGATCCAAAAGGGACGTCTTGTGACTTCAGAGCAGTGTTTTCAGCCTCATCTTTAGGCACTTCACTCAGTTCTTCCTTTTCATCTATCTCTTCAAGGCTATGATCAGAGCTTATTCCAGCTACAAAGAAATGAAGATATAATCCTAAATATTAATTTGCCTCATTCATCCTATGCAATCTGAGCAGGAAAAGAATTTTTTAAAATTAATAATTAGCTGGCTCTTTTAAAAGCCAGTCCAAAACTAATAAAATACTCTTCTAATGGTGAATAATCACATTAACGTGCAAGCTAATTATCTCAGGCATATACAACTCTAAAAACATAGAATATATATTAGAAAACATAGAATATATTTATAAGAATATGCTATCACACTAGGTTTTATTCATGGTAGAGAAAAAAGTTATTGAAACTCATAAGTTATATCAGATGTCTACCTCTGAAAGACATTTACAGATCTTTGAATTTAAATGACTTTTACATTCATACAATAGCTCTAAATGTAAATTAAAAGAACATGAGATTTTTATATTGTTTACAAGTACACTTAAAAAATTTGACTCAGTAGTTATCACAACAATGGAGAATGATCTGAGCCCCTTTTAAAAATGATGTTCACATCCTCCTCCATAGCTGTTAAATCAGAACCTCGGAAGGGTGGGACCAGGAATTTTTAAGGCTCCTAAGGTGATTGTAATAAAAAACAAGGGTTTAAAGCCACTGACTTATGGGATCCCTGGGTGGCGCAGCGGTTTGGCGCCTGCCTTTGGCCCAGGGCGCGATCCTGGAGACCCGGGATCGAATCCCGCGTCGGGCTCCCAGTGCATGGAGCCTGCTCCTCCCTCTGCCTGTGTCTCTGCCCCTCTCTCTCTCTCTCTCTCTCTCTCTCTCTCTGTGACTATCATAAATAAATAAAAATTTTAAAAAAGTAAAAAAAATAAAATAAAAAAAAATAAAGCCACTGACTTAGATGCTTAATACACTTTTTGAAAATACAAACAAGTATTATACAATGAATATTATTCCCATTCAGTTTGATTCTTAGAGGCAACTTCCTTTAAGGTTTTTCCTATATATTATCAGAAAGTATAATGAGCATACAAGCGGATTTGCATACTCCTGCTACCTTCTCTCTTTTCTGTTAGTTCATTTAGTATAAATGGAAGCATACTATACCTGATGTTTTTCAACTTGTTTGTCCACTTAACTGTCTGAAAAATCATCCCATATCCATATGTGCATGTGTGTGTGTGAGAGATTCTTTTCAAAAGCTGCAGTTAATACTTCATCATATAAGAATGTGTTTCATCATTTCTTTAACACGAACAACAAATGGCCAACAGATTAAAAGAGGAGACATCCTAATTGCTGTCCACACTAGCTGTGAAAGTTAATTTAAACCAAAGAATGAGGTTCTGAATCGTTATTTAAATATAAGTTCACACTTCCATTTGCATAATAGCAGCTGAACAAAGTTTAATTTTACCCCAATGGGGGAGGAGAGGTGGTATAACATTGGATCATAGTGATCAGCACATCCACAAAATAAACACTTCAACCTATTAGAAGAATATTAAAAGTACTTAAAATGTCTTTATCTCTAGGCAGATCAACAGAAAATTGTGCTATTTATGCTATTTAATAAACAAATATGGAAACTTTTAATGACAGTTTCATGGTGAATGAAAAAAGTAGATTTCTCAACCAAAAAAATATTAAGGCATTTGATTTAATTTAATTTTTAAAAAATATATTTTGGCAAGTCTTGTTTTATTATGACATGCGACAGTGTCATTATGAGAACAATGTACCATATTATGCATCTGCAATAGCACATATTTGTGTAGTAAGAGTATATTTATATAATCTGAAAACTGAGAAAATGAATGGCTGTTCCAGTTTAGATACAAATGTGTTTTATAAATGGCCCCTTGGCATATATTAAGCTCTTCAGCAAGTTAGATTAACTGAGGTAACACTTAGCAAATTATTGTTATCTCTATTTCTCTCTTACCCAACAAAAGTATTTGACATAAGGCCACCTGGGTGGTTCAGTATGTTAAGCATCTGACTCTTGGTATCAGCTCAGGTCATGATCTCAAGGGTCATGAGATGAGCCCTTTTTTGGCTCCATGCTCGGTAGTGAGTCTGCTTGAGAATCTCTCCTTCTGCCTCTATCCCACCCTCCCCATCCTTCACCCCTCATTTCTCCCCACCCCCACTCCTGGGCATGGGCATGCACACATGCTCTTGCTCTCAAATAAATAAATAAATAAATAAATAAATAAATAAATAAATAAATAATTTTTTTAAAGTATTTTACTCTTTTAAGTATGGAGTCTCTCACTGAGAAACTGATCTCAGTTAATTACAGTATAAAGAATGAGTTACATGTTTCAAAAATCTTTTCAAATTATTTTTCTGAAATTTTGTAACTTGGTAGTTACAAGCATCACACAGGCTTACCTACAAAAAAAAAAAAAATTTAGCTAGCTTCAAGAGTATTCCTGTTCTTAAAAGTCTCAGGAAAGGCTGGGATTATTTTTTAAAATTCTAAAATTCCAAAAAAACTTTTAGAGTTGGTTGTCTGACTAGCACAAATTTCCCCAGGCTTCAAAAAATAATAAATCAAGTTTGTTTTGCATTTGTTATACGTATGATGGCCACATTTGAGGACTACAATAAAAAAGATTGGGTAGGGGCTGTGAACAATGAATAAATTTCACAAATATCATAGCACAACTATTATATTTCTGCTTCGTAAGTTTTTAGATTTTATAAAATTTATTTAAAAGATTTATTTTTTTAGATTTTAAAGATTTTATTTATTTATTCATGAGAGACAGAGGCAGAAACACAGGCAGAGGGAGAAGCAGGCTCCTTGCAGGGAGCCTGACGTGGGACTCGATTCCGGGATCACGCCCTGAGCCAAAGGCAGATGTTCAACCGCTGAGCCACCCACCCAGGTGTTCCATCAGCTTCATAAGTTTTAAGGGAAGAATACTTACTTTCAAAGAACACACTGTTCAAAATCTTTGTGAAGTTTCAAGATTTAACAACTTCCAAAGTGTAAGTGTTAAAAATAATACAGAAGTCATCTTTTAAAAGTTTAATTATTGCAATTTTTACCTTTACTTAGCTTTATATGATTTGAATATTTTTAGATGCTTTTTTTTTAAGTTTTTTTTTTTTTTTTAATTCATAGAGACACAGAGAGAGAGAGAGAGGGAGGCAGAGACACAGGCAGAGGGAGAAGCAGGCTCCACACAGGGAGCCCGACATGGGACTCGATCCAGGGTCTCCAGGATCACGCCCTAGGCTGCAGGCGGCTCTAAATCGCTGCGCCACCATCATAGGCTGCCCTATGATTTGAATATTTTTATCTTAAGGTTCTCAGTTCTTCTAGGGAAAGCAACATTGAAACAAAAAATAAAAATTCAAAAATTCTTTAAAATTGACAAAATGTAATATGTAAAAAAGAAATTTATATACAAGCTTTTAGAAGACATGTTTGTAAGTTTTGTAGCATTTTACTTTTAAATAATTAAAGCTTATAATTTCACTGAGACTTTTGGGATGCTTTGTATATTTTTCCTGGATATGATTGAAATCCTTCTCTTTGATAAAATAAAATCATATTAAATTATATCTATTCTATCCCCTTCCCCTCATCCCCTCTTCCTAAGCGAGGGTGAGCACTCTCTCTCAAATAAATGAATAAAATCTTTTTTAAAAATGGGGGATGGTGCGTCAGTGGCTCAGTCGGTTGAGCATCTCACTCTTGCTTTCAGCTCAGGTCATGATCTCAGGCTCTTGAGATTGAGCCCCGCTTCGGTGTCTCCACTTAACATGGAGTCTGCTTTAGATTCTCTCCCTCTTCCTGCCCCTCTCCCTGCTCAAGCGCTCTCTCTCTCTCTTAAATAAAATCTTTTTAAAAAATAACATTTATTCTGGTGAACTATTTCTTTTTATTCATTCAAAAAATGCTCACTCTATTAGACACTATTTCAGTTGCTGCCAGACAGAGCCGTTTTCTCTTTCTTCTTTAACAACTGAGATAAAATTCACATTCAGTAAAATTCACTTCTGGAATCCACTTTGGAATATTCCCATTTTCACAGATATACAGCTGAGTGACTGCCACTACAATCAAGATAGGGAATAAGTCCATCAATCTCCAAAACCGCCCCAGGTCCGTTGGTAATCATCCCCTGCCCCTAACCTTGGACTCTGCTAACTACTTTCCCCATAGCTTTGCCCTTACAAGAATGAGATCACACAGCATCTAGCCATTAAGACTGGCTCCCCCACTTAACATAATGTGTTTGACATTCACTCATGTCATTGCACGTAGTAGTCATTCCTTTTTATGGTTTTGGTGGTAGTACCCCAAGGTATGGATTAATCATAGACTACCCATTCCTCAGTTTAGGGACATTGGGTTGTTTCTCATGTTGGGCAATTATGACTAAAAATCCTATAGAAATTTACATGTTAGTTTTTGCATCCACAGAGGTTTTCATTTTTCTTGGAAAATACCTAGGAGCGGGATTGCTGGGTTGTACTGACAATGAATGCTTACGTTTTATTTTTAGAAACTTCTCAAACTATCTTCCAACCTGTCCACACAATTTTGCATTACAATAAGCAGTATGTGATATTAATTATAAATAATGACTCACTCTGAGCTAATAAAAAACTGAATAAAATTATTTATGATGAAATACAGTTATTACCTAACTATAAATTTTTGCCATCTGGTAACAAAACAATTCCAATAACTTAACATAAAAATCTCAGTCAAAAGCAATACTACAGAAAATAAGCCATGCCTAGATAACAAAAGAGTAGTTCAAGAAAGAAAAAATATAAATATAATCCTTTATATTCATAAAGTTAAACACTGGAAATAACAGAGTTCAAAAAGTTTTGCTCAAAAAAGCAGAGAGCCAAATAGAAGAAAAGCTGAAATCCCCCAAAGCCATGCTTTGCCATATTCATCTATCTGGTTAGGGAAAACATTCCAACTCCAAACCTATAATCGAATTTCAAGTGAAAGGGGGAAACTACTATTTCTTTGAGACATTTTTACACAAGGGATGACCAAGTAACCAAATTTTTCCATGGTGATAATCTTAATCTGCATTGAACCACTGGGCAGGAAAGGCCCAGTTACCTACTTGTCAGAGATGCTACAGCTGCCTCAGGTGTTCCTGGGCCCTCAGAGAGAGGGGCTTCATCCAGCAGTTTGGGCACAGTGCACTGCTCGTGACTGGGGAGCCCAGGGCCAAGGGAGGCTTCTGCCAAAGAAGTAAAATCTGTGGAAATGGCACTTAGACAACAGAATTAAGGCAAGCAGAGAACAAGAAGCATTTTGAAGAAATCAGATTGGTTAGCTCACAATTATCCGTGCGTTAAACAAGAAGAGGTAACTAGGGGGAAAAAGGAAGAGAAAGAGAAATAGATATCAAGCAAAGTTTGAATAGCATTCACACCTTTTTTCTAATACTTTCAAATCGTCTCTGTCACTTATATAGTTTGATATTATTTAACAAAATTCCTTTGTAGGACAAAACAGTATCATTGGTATTATTCTGGGTAGGACTTAAGAAAAACCATGACTAGTTATATTATGGTAATGTTTTTAATCAAAGAGGACAGGAGAATTCCTATATAAGACATGTCACAGTCTCAAATACCTAAAAATCACCTAAGGATTAAATATTTAGGAACATTTGGGTGCACCTGAATTTCTCCTGTATTTATGAATATTAATTAGAAAAATTAGGTAGGGTTATATTGAGCTATTTTCATACCTATAAAATTATCCCTATGCTAAAATACTGGCATAGTAATATTCTATTTTTGGTTAGACAGTAGTCATATTCATTTATGTCCACGTTTATCACGTTCATTCTTATAATAGCTACTATTAAAAATATAGGGAAACAGTATTAAATTATTTTATTTTTACAGGCATTTATTTGGAGAATCCAAATGAGACCATATAATAGAAAATGTTTCATGATAACAATTTTTTACCACTGAATTAGGACACTATGTATGTTGAATTCATGCCTCAGACAGTTGCATGAAGAACGGGACCTTACACTTTGGTGTAAGTTTTCTAGTGAACACACTAAGGTACATCCTGAACTAAGATGTGTCCTACCTTTTGGGAGGGACATTAAGAAGTGGTAATCTGACGTTGCATACAGAAAAGTCTTAGGTACCATCACGGAACTGAAATTTTGAGTTCTGTCAGTTTCATACTCAACCCAGGGTGGAGATTTTTTCATTTCACCATATAAAATTTGGGAAATAGAGTCAACGCATCTGTATCTCTTTCCTACACAGAGTTAAGTTATAACTAGATTCATTCCCTCAACCAACATGAAAAGTCTTTTTCAGTAACTACGTGATGTGGAACAAAGGCGTCCTACCTGGGCTGGCCAGCTCCTCGGGAGAGTTTGCTTCCAAAACACCGTCTGTAGGAACTGTATGTCCTGTCTGCAGGGCTGGAGGGCAGAAGCAGCACAACTTAGAAACAAGCCACACTCACGGATGTAGCAATTCCTTAGTAGCTTTATTTTTATAGAATTTGAGAAGAGATAGCCCTAACTTTGTTAGAAGCCATTTCACCATCCAGCTTCAATACAACTAAAATCTCCTTAGGTTCCCCTTCCTACAGGTAGTCAATCCTGGAGTCAGAGTGTCACAAAGGATCTCAAGCTCAATTTTAGGATCAAGGAGCTGTACAATCATTATTTTTTTGTTATGTTGCAGATTTTAAAAAGGTAGTTCAGTGAGAATAATCAGACTATTAATATTACTAAAATTAATTAAAAGCTTAAGTTTGTTTTTTAGTAAAAAGACCTGATTCATAACCTATCTCACTTTACTGTGTATGTGAAACAAGACACACATAATATCTACTGGGAAAAATAACATTACCAAGCACACGACTATGTTCAGCACTTTGATGCAGGGGTATTTTGGAGGGTGGGGAAGGTGCTTTTCGCTTTGTCCTTTTCAAAGATGAACTGCTGACAGAGGTACTACTGAGCTGCAGTGAGCCAGTCCTCACTATGCCTGCTCCACAGGGATTCTGGAAAACAAAATGACCAGACACGATCTCTATTTAGAAATTAACAGCGGAACTTCAGGAAGAGACCAACCTTCATATACCAATGTGAGACATAAGAGTCATTCATGCAAAACCACTTACGGAGCATCTGCCATGTGCCAGGAGCTGAACTAGGAGATGGATATGTAAAGTAAAATAAATATGGTCCCTCTCAAGAAACTTAGGCTAGGATGGAAGAATGGCATACAAACAACCAATTAAAATGTAGAGGACTCATAAGCATTACAGTCAAAAACTAGCTTTCAAAGAAAATTATGGAGAAAATATTGATGTAAAGTAAGAGGTGAAAACGGAAGAATATCTGTACATTAAAACAGCTGGCTTGATTAATCGTTTTTTTTGTACTAATGTATTAGTGACAAACATCTCAAAAATTTCTATGTCTACCCAAGGCAAGGTCATCTGAGGTCACCGACTCTATAGCCGGCTAATGCTCACACTCCCAGCATGTGACTGTCAGCAGACCCTAAGACCGTCCTGCCTCAGCTGGCTGCCTGGTGCCTCCTGGCGCCCAGCCATGTCATCTCTTTCTCTTTACAGTTAACCTGCTTAAAGGAGCTGTTCATAGTTTTTTGTCTCCAGTTTCTCATCCCCCACTTGAACCCTTCCAACCAGCTATTTCCCAACTTCTGATCCATTAAAACTATTCCTATCAAAGTCATCAGTGACGACCACCACACTAAACTAGTGGCTAATTCTTTGAACTCATTTATTTGACCTGTTAGCAGCACTGAACACCCTCTTAAAATTCTTTTTTTCTTACCTCCAGATGACCACCTTCCTATTCTGCACAGATCCCAATGCTCCCTTTTCTTTTAGGGTTGTTTTTCATCTCAGTCCTTGGATACACTCTCTTTAGTATCTATGTTCACTCTGTTGGTCATCTCTATTCCCTTGGATTTATGTATTATTAATGTTGACTAATTCTAAACTTATGTCTCGATCCTGGACCTCGATCTTCTATTTAATATCTAAGGTGATTAGATGGCATGTCTAAAACTGAGGTCCTAATAATCCTTCCTTTCCCCTCTTCCATGAAAAATAATCCTGTTCCTGCAGTCTCTCCTGTTTCAGTAAAGAGCAAGGCATTCCCCTCCATTTGTTCAGGCCAGTAACTCTGGATCATCCTCATCTCCTTTCATATCTCTCTCTGTCTGTCTCTCTCTCTCTCATCTCCTTTCTTCCTCACAGCCCACAGGAAGTCCATCCTGTTGGCTCACCCAGTTTGATTGAATTATCAAGAACCTCCTAACTGGAATCTGCTTCCACACTGCTTCTCTACAGCCCTTTCTCAACACTCCAGCAAAAGGATCCTATTAAAATAGAAGTTTGACTAGGTCACTTTGTTCATAACCCACTAACGGTTTCCAAATGGGCACAAGGCCAAAGTCCTTGTGAGGACTCCTAAAGCAGTTGACCACCTAGCCCCTAGATCTCTCTGACCACCTCCTCCTCTGAGAATGGAGTAGCAGACTCCGCTCCAGCCACACTGGCCTTCATGCTGCTCAAGCGTGCCAGAGTGTTCCCACCTCAGGTGGTTGTACTTCCTGTTCTCATACCTGGAATGCTCTTTAATAATATGATGTCTTTCTCATCTTCTTCAGTTAATTTCTCAAATGTCACCTTTTCAATGAGCTTTTCCCCCTATACTTTTCCCTTTTCCCAGCTTGATCTTTATGCTCAGCATTTAATAGCTCTAGAACCTACCATGTTATTGGCTTATTCACCTTCTTTACTATCTTCCATTGGAGTTGAATATAAGAAATTTTTTCTTTCTTCCTACTTTTCTCACGGTTGTATCTTCAGACTAATGTCTAGCTCATAGAAGTCTCTCAATAAATAACTGTTGAGTGAATGAAAGAAGGAATGAAATACTGTCTTCTCCTCTTGTGAATAAAGGCCTTGATAAATGTGAATTAGAAGATGGAAATCTTGAGTCATTCCAATCTTGAGACAATGCAAGTACACCTAACAGAAGGGAACTAGTTCATACAGTGTTTGTAGTCCTAATGCCTTGCTACACATGAAGAAAAATGAAGCAAACTTTACTTTTTGTAATTTCATATGTCTGTCAGAGAAGAAAGAAAGAGGGAAAGTTTGAGTTACTTGTCATCACTGTGAATTGTGTTTGGTACTAAAAAGGAGGGCCGGTCATGTCACAGGGAGAGAGCATAGTCGGGTCCATGATGGTATGCACCTGATGGAACATGTCTCTCACTGAGGATAACTTCTCTTAACAAGGGGACACACAGGGTGGCACCTGGCTGACCTGACTGGTAGTCAAACCACTAAATATCCTTCATCCCAAAGGAGGAATAGCTGCAGCCACCAACCTCCTCTCCTCTCAATTCTGTAGAGCTTTGAGACCTAATCCAGTAAGGAAAGAGTAAAACTTACCATCTAAACCCAGATTGATTCAGTTACTAAAGCCAATTCTGATTAAATCTAAGGGCCATTCCTCACCCCTGCCCCGCTCTGGAGTGGATATGGGGACAGATCCCTCACTGCAGTTTGGACATTTGAAACAATCAGGAGTACCTTTGGCAATGAAGGGCTGAGAAAGAAATCTATTATATTAAGCAGCTGGAAGAGCAGTATTTAAATATTTTTGAGTAGAATGTAAGTTTTTTTCTTATTGATTAAGGATATATCTCTGGGTTTGAAAACTTTAATTTGCTATCTTATAAAATTAGCAAATTTAGGAGTTTTTAGGAAAAAGGAAAAAGGCTGAAAATTCTCCTAAAAAAAATGTGGCACTTCACTTTTCAAAATGATGATGTAAAAATCAAAAGCAATAGAATAGGTCATTTTATTTCTCAGGTGATTTTACTCTGTAAAGCCCTATTAAAGCATGCCTCCTTCCTCTCACAGACCTAGTTTACCAGTAAGAGCACAGGAAGTGATCAATAAGTCATTGCTGAATGCACAAATTTGGGCAGCATTTGATTTTCCTCCTCCTTCCATGCTGAAAACATGTTTCCCATGCTTAGACTGATTGCTTCCATGAGGTCTAGACCTGTGTTCCCCTGTAGGCCAGATTCCCAATCACTGTCATTTGTTGGTCTTTTCTATTACCTGATAAAAGCAGTCATGACTTGAATTAGTCATGAATTTCTCATATGACAATATCTGTTTAGGAGTTAGAGCTCTTAAATTTTGGTCATAATAAAATATACAGTAAAGACATTAAAAGGGAAGACTTTGCATATAAGGACTTACAAGTTTACATGAACCTAACCATAACTCAAAGACAAAATAAAAATAGACTCACGTGTTTCATTTACATCCCTACAGGTCTTAAAATAAGCTAACTTCTTTTTTCAGGAGATTCATAATTTGTATGAATAAAGAATTTAAAATTTGTCAAAATATACAGATTTTTAGTTTTACTAAAAATTTTCAATAGTATTTATGAAGACAGTTGTGAGAAAAGAAGGGCAAAGACGTGAACATTTTGAAGGAACACATATTTTGTAACTTTATCCTCTAGTACTTAACTCTCTTTACCCTGTCTTGTAGGTGTAACATGAAAGTAAACGGACATACATTATTAGAGCTGCATTTGGATCCAAGAGACTGAGAAGGAAGACATTAAGGAAAACACCAAGATTGTCACGGAGTGGTAACAGGAAGATGTATATGACTTGTCATAACTGGATTCCATGCTATAATTATGGTTAAGACTTATTAAGTTTATGACAAAAATGTAATTTTAACAATTTACATAGGATGGTCCAAGAGCAGAAGTTTTCAAAGAATAAGAATGGTGAGAGTTTAGATAATCAGCAACAGATTAATGATGGAAATATAAGTTTTATCCTGAGGTAGAATATTACTGTTAGTGTTCAAGGAAATAGCTTAATATATATTTGTCTTTTAAGACAGAGACAAGTGTTTTTGTTGTTGTTGTTAGAGAGAGAGAGAGAGAGAGTCTTAAACAGGCTCCACCCCCAGCACAAGGCCCCACACAGGGCTCGATCTCATAATCTTTGGATCATGACCTGAGCCAAAATCAAGAGTCAGACACTTAAATGACTGAGCCACCCAGGTGCCCCTGCTTTCTTTTTTAAAGACTTTTAGAAAATAATTCCAATCAGCTAAGAAGGAAAGGTAAGGTAAGGTAATAAAAATCAAACTTGGAGTTATTTTGTGTTAAATATCACTATTAAGACCATAGTAGAGGAACCCCCAAGCCTTGAGAAAGGGATGTTCTGTATCTACTGCAAACATCCTTTTCTTGGGTAAAAGCCCAGAGGAAAAGCAGCAGCATTTAAGTTAGAAGATCTAGGTGTTCCTAAATAGACTGCACCAAGAAATGTGGTGTGTACTGAGGAATGTGGGTGGAATATACTTAGCTAGCACACAAGAATAGAGAGACTCCTAACTCAAGAATGACTACTTCTAGAAAGCAGACTCACTAAACCACCACAGTTGCTTAAGTAAACACATCATGAGTTCCCATATAAAAAGCTAGGAAAACAAAAGCAAAAATGAACTACTGAGACTTCATGAAGATAAAAAGCTTCTGCACAGCAGAGGAAACAATCTACAAAACTAAAAGGTAACCTACAGAGTGGGAGAAGACATTTACAAATGATGTAGCTGATAAAGGGCTAGAATCCAAAACCAATAAGGAGCTTATCAAACTCAACACCCCAAAAAAACAATAGTCAAGAAATGGGCAGAAGACAGGAATAGACATTTTTCCGAAGACATACAGATGGCCAACAGACACATGAAAAGATGCTCCACATCACTCATCGTCAGGGAAATACAAGACTATAATGAGATATCACCTCACTCCTGTCAGAATGCCTAAAACCAACAACACAGGAAACAACAGATGTTGGTGAGGATGCACAGAAAGGGGAGGCATCTTACACTGTTGGTGGGAATGCAAACTGGTACAGCCACGCTTGAAAACAGTATGGAGGTTCCTCAGAAAATTAAAAATAGAGCCACCCTGCAAGCCTGCAATTGAACTACTAGGTATTCACCCAAAGAATATAAAAATACCACATTAAAGGGGGACATGCACCCTGATGTCTATAGCAGTGTTATCAACAACAAATTATGGAAAGAACCAAAGTGTCCACTGACTGCTGAATGGATAAATAAGATGTGCTGTGTGTGTGTGTGTGTGTGTGTGTGTGTGTGTATAATAGAGTATTAGTGTAAAAAAGAATGAAATCTGCCATTTGCAAGGATGTGGATGAAGCTAAAGAGTATTATACAAAGTGAAATAGGTCCAGTCAAAGACAAATACCATATGATTTCACTCATATATAGAATTTCAGAAACAAAATAGGTGAACATAGGGGAAAGAAAAAAAAAAAAAAGAGGGGCATATAAAAGAGACTTAAAAAAAATACTGTCTTTGTTTAAGAGAAAGAACATGATGGGGGGGGGTTGGGTAGGGGCAGAGGGAGAGGGAGTAGTAGGTTCCCCGCTGAGCAGTGAGCCCAACATTGGGCTCAATTCCAGGACCCCAGGATCATGACCTGAGCTGAAGGCAGACGTTTAACCAACTGAGCCACCCAGGTGCCCCAAAAGTGACTCTTAACTACAGAGAACAGTGTTGCTGGAGGGGAGGTGGGTGGGGGGGATGAGCTCAATGGGTGACAGAGATTAAGCAGGGTACTTGTGTTGAGCACTGCGTGTTATCTAAGTGATGAATCACTAAATTCTACTTCTGAAACTAATATCACATTGTATATTAACTGGAATTTAAATAAAAGCTTGACACATTAAAAATAAAATGCCAAAAAAAAAAAAAAAAGAAGGCCCTCAAGTGTCCAACCACACTGCGTCCTCAAGCCCTAGTCCTGTGTCCTTCAAGAGTATGTGCCTCATAGTCTCTTCACCATTCCACCGTTGCATTAGTCAGGCTGGAGCTATCCGGTATTTTTGAATGTGAGTTGGTGTCTAGCTGGAGAGAGGCTTCTAGAGGGTTTACAAGTTGGAAGGAGGCCTAGTGTAATGCTTACCAAATGAGCTTTGGAGACAATGTCAGGGCTTGAGCCCGGGAACACGGCCATCTAGTGTCTCTGCAACCTTCAGCCTCCTCATCTATAAAGTGGGAAAAGTAACAGTCCCTACACCTCAGAAGGGGCTGGATGCTTATGTGAAATGACATGTGTGAAAACTCAGCTCAGTGCTCTGTATACAGTATCTGTTCCATAAATACTAGCTAATGTCACATGCAGCTCATCTAGTGTAAAGTATGGGAATGTGATCTGTAAATAAAATAAGCAAATGATAGTTCTAATGTAGAGTTGGAGTGAAAAGAATGGATAAAAGGGGGTAGTTATTCTACGGCTGTACTTCATCTGCAATTAAAGGTGGTGGTAAGAGTCCTAGTAGAGTCCATCTCCGTTATAATCAGCCTTAATATCCCAACAGTGCCCAGCATTCAGGAACTGGGGCTTAGTCCACTGCATAAGCCAAATTCATCATAATTCATTATGTGTAAAAATTCCACCTTGAAGTCACCTCGGGCACCTCCATCTTACTTTAAAGGAATTTAATAAAACCGCAATACTTAATACTTGCTTCAATCTTGGTGATGGGTATATGACTGTGTATAATATGTAAATCTGAATATTTCTTAACTTTAATGTAAAGAATTAAAGTTGAAAAATTGTTTAGAACCGTCTTTAGCTTTTGGCACTGAGATATGTTTCATCTGGCCAAATCATGACTGAAAATTTTTTAAAGAGGTTGAGATTAAACTATATTTAAATCCAAAGGGTTTACAAAACAAGAACACAGAGGTTTTTTACTTACTAGGGGAAAACACTTTGGTTAATGATTAGAGATGTTCAATTATTTACTTTAGAGTCACTCAGTCTGCCTGCTATTAGGAAAAACTGCACCCCTAACAGGAATGCACATCAGTGAATTTTACAGTCTGTGAAAAGGAAAAAGCTGCACAGAGAAAGAGAACACTCTAGGGAAAGTGGCAAGTCAAGCTGAAAACCATGCCAGATACTTAATCCCTCAGAATTCACACCCAGATCAGGATTTACTGGTTCAAAATGGAACTAAATTTAGCTGAAGAAAATAGAATTGAATGGCATTCAGTAGATTTACTGAGTCCTAGCTCTGTACAAGTTATTAGATCACTTATTAATCACAGTGGAATTATAAGATGTGGGTCATTGAAATCAATATATTCTGTATAAAAGAGTCAAAGCAAAAAATGTAAACAGAAAAATTAGGAAAAAAAAACTTGAATCAAAGGACAGAAATACAGTAGCCCAACTTCAAGGACATTTAAATGTTTCTGTTAGAAGCTTTGGGTTTTTCTGTTTATAATTTCCACATGTGGGGAGGGATGCGTTAGAGAGGAGAAAACCTAAGCTACCCCACTGAAACTGTCTTTAAACTCATACTTTTTTTCCTTCTTCTTAAATGACAGATTCACATTATCCTTCTCCAAACTGGATATTCTCTATAAATACTATGACGTACTATTTCACTGCCTATGAATTGTATCCCAATGCCTTTTACATAACTAGCTAAAGGTCAAGCTCGAACTCTTAACTCTTGATGGAAGAAGTCTTTCTAAGATAATTTTACAACTTACACAACAGATCAGTTTTAAACTCCAAAACATGTAATTATAATAAAGTAAATGTGATATAGAAATATGAGGTACCGTAATGAATTTGTAAAATAAGCAAATTGTAGAGGCAAGGTTTTTTTTTTTTTAATCATAGTGAATTCAGTTTTATTACTGATTTGATCATAAAATTAGCACAATCCCGTATTACATGCAAACAACGCATACAATGATAAGGGGGGAAAAAGAGAAAAATCAGTGTAAACCCCAACAAATATAGGTTACCTCACAGAAGTTTGGTGTCCAACCTTTTATACATATCCTCTATATTTGTACATACACATTTTTTTACTTGTATTGGACGAAGGCATATATGCCAGTTTCTTTCTTTATAAAGTTTTTAAAAATAAAATGCTATTTCAGTGAGGCGAGGGCATGTTTGTATTGCTGCCCTGAATCTCTTTCCACATCCTTCCAATTCCCTTAAATGGTACTTCCTCTGGACTCCTAAAAAAATCTAGGACTTATATATTCTATTTTCATGTTCTCTCAATAAACCAGTTTTAAGATCCTTCATTGATAGCACTGCAAGTCTTAGCCTGTCTAGGTCAACTTAGATTAAGAAAAATCCTATCAGCAAAGGAGTGTAAGAAATGGAGGTGATATGTCAGGTACCAGACTACTGTACTTAGGGCAGTAGTATCAGGGCCCGGAGCTCTTAAATCCATACCCTATAAGCAGTCATCTATTTGCCAATTTTAAGGGTGTTCCTATCAATTTGCTCAAATACATTCTATGACAGCAAGTAATGAGATTAAAGCTGGATTCGCTTAGAAGTGTCTAAATACCACCACTTGTAACTTGTATATCTTTTGGTTACTAAAATTATATATATTATATATTAATCCTTTCAGGGGATTCTGGGTGGCCAAGCTTGCCACTAGCCACTCAAAATGGTCTAGATTTAAACTCATTATTCAATAACATTGTATCCTCCAGTTAAACTCATTAACCTGGCATATCTTCCTCAAACTTTGTATCCTCTGCCCCTTTTTATTGATGCTGAAAAGCACTTGGGTTGCCTTTTGTGTTATAGTCATGAGTTCAGGGAGAAAGATGTCAATCAATGTTTTGTTTTTGTTATTGTACTTTAGAGTTTCAAAAATCCTCAGAGAAGTAATATCAGGACTAGGCCTCACTATCTGATAAACTCTGATCAAACCAAAGATCCACATAACAAAGCATTTTTATCTCTTAAAGGCCAATTTTAAAAGACAACGAAAGAATAAAATAACTTGATCATACTAGAGCTGGAAGAGGCTTTTTACAAATTTAGTTACAAAATCTTATTGTACAGAGGAGAAACTCAAGCCACAAAGTAGTTCAATGGCTTATTCTTCAAGGTAGAAGACAAAGAAGACAATGGAAAAAAAGACAAGAGACCCATTGGTAGATCCAAGACTATCAAGCCAGAGTAGGGCTTTTTCTGCCACAATATACTTCCTTTCCAACCCTTCTCCATGCATATCAGAAAAATAAAACACAAATTTTACAACCTGGGTTATACTCTTGCAAAGTTTTTAAATCTCTCTCCCTGAGGCAACCTGTGATTTCATTTCATCAACCCTATAATACTTTGAGATATCATATAACCAAGTCTTATTAGTGGTAATCCCTTACTAATGACATTTTTTAAATGCCCAAAGATGAGGGCCTAACTTGGTAATACATCTCAGATGAAAAAAGAGAAGATAAATCACCAGAAATCAGAGCTCAGGATCAAGTTAAAAAGACAGACATGCTGGGAATCAAGGTTCTCTATGGTCAGTGATCAGAACAAAGTGTCTAGGGGTAGAAGAGTAGTGAACATCTATAGATTGACTTTAGGGCCTCCGGCTGAGTAAAGGGGCAATCAAGGGAACAAATGGGGCTCAACTCAGTTCATAACAGAAAGGAAGCCAAGGCTGTATGGCAGTCATCACCCAAGTGACCCCTCAGTCCTGTCACCATGGCTTCAGGAAAGAGGCCTGCTTCTCTCTGCTGTGGTCTCTAGTACATGCTGGTTACCAAAGAAAGGCGTTTTCTCCCCCATGAGCTCCCAAATGTCATAGTGGTAGAAAGTCTAAGTAAGCTTCATACCATAAGAACTTCTAAAGGAAGATTCCTAACACTGATTATCTTAAATATTAATTCAGTAGGTACTTCAGAGAGGCACAACTTTTATGTACTGGTAGAGAAGGGGGAGAAATCCACCCTAATTCCATTTATGACCTATTGCTCTTTGAATAGTATTACTCTTTAAAAGTTTAACAACTTTATAATGAGCATAGTTCTTTACATCTGGGTCAGAGGTAAAGCTGGCAGAAACTAAAAGTAATGGCTCAGAGGATTTTCAAGAGCATTAAATGAGTAATGTGCTTAGTACCTGGTCTGAAACGTTAGTAAGTGCTACATAAGCATTAGTCATTAATTTTGCTCTTGTGATTAAGACCCTTTGAAAACCTGAATAAAACTACCAAGAGAAAGTATATTTATATATGAGAAAACCTTAAAAGGAGGAAACAGATTATACTGCACTCGGGCATTTCTCTACTGAATGAAACAAGTCATATTTTTGGAAATACAGACAGCTGTATCCCGTATATCAAACTAAAAATGCCATGGCAACCACTGTTCCTAGGCAATTGTAGAATTATGTGTGTGGTTTTCTTTCTATATGGTAAATGTAAGTGGAAAGTGGCGGGGAAAATCAAATGTTGTGCTATAACCTGGAGAAAAAACAAAAAAAAAAAAAACTAGATTTCTTAAAGATTACAAATACATGCTCTCTTTTTACAATCTTAATGACTGCATAAAACATCTAGGATGAAAACTCATTAAGCGAAACTAAAACCAAATATATTCTTGCACATTTTATAAATATATGACAATATATCATCTTACCTGCTTATAAACCATGATAAATATTAAAAGGTAAAATTGAGTCAAAAATGAATAATGTCAAACATTTCTTAAAAACAATTAAATCAGCTGTTAAAAAATGAGCACACTCTACGTATTAAATTTCACTTGCATAATACTGGATGGCAAAGTATTTCCATTTCTCAACATTTGAGTGTCTGCACCAGAATGCAAAATAAGACCAAATAAAAAAAATTTCAATCAAGATAATTCTTTATTGTGTTTCCAGCCAAAAGCCAACATCCTAAAGCAAAGGAGGTACCGTTCTAGCAGCCTGGGAAGAACTGTTTTACTGCTATGTACACATATAACTCCAAAGAGCAAAACCATACCAAATGTGCAAAAATAAAGAATTCTCCAAAAGTTTCTGTGGATTCTGTGGGTCAAGTTTATCTGCAACTTGTGTCCAACTCTTTTTCCTCTTATTCAATTGGAAAATACTCTTAAAAGGCTGATTTGTCCATAATACTAGGACATCCTTTGGTGACAGATTTTATTGAATGTGCTCCTCACAGAAACTTGGTCAGCAAATATGGTACAGCTACTGGATTTCTGAAATTAGTTCCAATCTCATAATTCTAAGTCCTTTTCAATTTAAGTCAATGTCATTGCATTTCTGACTTTTGTCATGTGTGAAATAAATGACAATCTACGTAAATAACCACATACATATCATCTTATTTTAAGTAACTGTATGCATTTATATAGTAATACATGCAACATGGTTTAGGTAAACAACAGCAGGAGCCAGCCATTACATATGTTGTTGCATAAATGGCATTTCAAATCTTTAGGCAGAATCATATTCACAAACTGCTCAAAAAGATCTGAGAAAAACTGCCAGAAATTTTCTAATTGGATAGTTCTCTTCTGCAAATGAACATTTCCAGATTTCCATAGAAGATAGTATATTCACCTTTATAAGGAAAATGACACAAAGGCTTGAAATGTAAAAAAGTACATAGAAATTTAGGGACATGAACAAAGATGATAGCAATGACAGTAAACTATGGATTCTTTAAAAGACATTCTTTAGGTGGATAAAAGAATTTTATTTGCAAAAATGTTCCAAAAAACCAGTTAGATTCTATTACTAACTTGGATCTTTCTTGAATTCTCTTTGGAAACTACACAATTAGTTGCCAAAATTAGCTCAGAAAAAATCAACAGTCTTTTATGTGAAGAGTTTTAGTTTAGGCTCCAGAATCACTATCCAATACCTTAATTTGCCAGTATTAAGAAATGCCTTACATAAATGAGACAAATTATTAAGTACTGACACCAAAAAGCATAAAATAGATGTAGTGGACATTTTTTTCCAAGCTACAGGTAGACTGATCCATAAGCCCGCGTAAGACAAACAGAATATTGAGGACTACTTAAAAGAACACTACCATGAAGTGAAAGCTCAAAATGAATAAAACTGCGTTAATTATAAGTCACTTTGTCATGCATTACTGTTATTTATCTCTCTAGCTCTATCTTTTGACACTTCACCCGCAAGAGATAAGCGTTTGCTATTTCTAATGTAATGTATTTCCAGTATTTTCTTTCTGCTTTATTAAAGGATGCTTTGGGGAAAAAGTATAAAAATCAGAACATTGTAGGTCTGTTAAACAGCGCACCCTTGTGGTTTATTCTAAATCCTGAACAATAAAAATCTACAGGATAAGAATGTATCCAAAATTCTTCAGGGATTTGAAAATAATTCTTTTCCAGTACTTTTTCCCAGCCTGCTATTACTTTCAACCATAATGCCTTTCTAAAATTAGAAATTCAGGGGCACCTGGGTGGCCTAGTCAGAACCCTCTGCCTCCGGCCTAGGTCATGATCCTGGGGTCGTGGGATTGAGCCCCACATCAGGCTCCCTGCTCAGAGGGGAGATCTGATTCTCCCTCTCCCTCTGCTCCTACCTCTGCTCGTGCGCTCTCTCTCTCTCTCTCTCTCTCTCTCTAATAAATAAATAAAATCTTTAAAAAATAAAGTTTCAAATTCAAAACTAAATTGTTTAATAAAATGTCTACAGTAATAATGAGTATTTTTTATTTAAAATTTATTATTATTTTTAAAGATTTTATTTTTTTATTCATGAGAGATATACATATGGCAGGGGTGGGGCAGAGAGAGAGAGAGAGAGAGAGAGAGAGAGGCAGAGACACAGAGGAAGAAGCAGGCTCCATGCAGGGAGCCCAATGTGGGACTCAGTCCTGGGTTTCCAGGATCAGGCCCTGGGCTGAAGGCAGGGCTAAACTCCTGAGCCACCCAGGCTTCCCTATTTTACATTTAAAACAGGCAGTAAAGGGATGTCTGGGTGGCTCAGTTGGTTAAGTGCCCGACACTTGATTTCAGCTCAGGTCGTGATATCAGGGTCATGAGATTGAGCCCCACGTCAGGCTCCAATCTGGGTGTGGAACCTACTTAAGATTCTCTCCCTCACTTTGATCCCTCCGCCCCAAGCTTACACTCACATGAGCTTGGATGCTCGCTCTCTCTGGAAAAAAAAAAAAAAAAAAAAAGAAAGATATATATGGAGGGTGATGGATGCGTTAATTAACCAGATGGCAAGAATTCTTTCACAATGTATATGTATTTCAAATCACCACAATGTAGACTTTAAACAACTTACAATTTCCTCTGTCAATTATACCTCAACAAAACTAAAAAGAAGGAAAAAAAGGCAGAACTGTCCCCTCATTTTGCTCGGTTTGTAGAGGGCCTTGAATGCCTAGAAAATAACTACCAGTTATCAAAGTTTCCAAACTGGGAAGACAGGTTAAGTTCTGGTCTTCTCCTTATTCTGCACCCTGGATTTCTCTAAAGCCTGACTTCAGCAGAAAGAAAGGAAGGGAGAAGGAAAGATAAAGATAAGGAAGGGAGACTAAATGAAGGACTCACTAATTGGTTGCAAAAATAAAAAGAAAACACACTGAAAATGACCCTGAGCTTTTAGATCTCAGAGAACAAAAATAAGTTTGATTTTCAATACGTTGATTTCCACGTAGTGGTGAGTGAATAAGCAACCATGAGTTCAATCTGCAACTGGAATAAAATATTGGGAATGGAATTAAAAAGTTGACATATTTGTTTCCCAGCGCTGTTGCAACAACTTAATATGACCAAGTGGCTTAAAGCAACAGAAACTTGCTCTTTCACAGTTCTGGAAGCCCGAAGTCTGAAATCAGGCTGTTGGCAGGACCATAGGTCTCTGAAAATATAGGAGAGAATCTTTCCTTACCTCTTCCAACTTCTGGTGGCTCCTGGCATTCCTTGGCTTATGGCAGCGTAACTATAATCTCGGCCTGCGTCATCACATGACCTCTCCTTTTTTGTCTCTGTGCATGTGTCTCCCCTCTTACAAGAACACCAGTCATTCGATTTGGGCCCAGCTTAAGTCCACACTGATCTTATTTATTGACCCTTAGCTTGAACATATCTTCTGGGGAGACACTATTCAAACTACTACAATTGAGAAGTCAACAAAGAATACGTCTTCTCCGAAAGAGTACGGTAAATATAGGCTAAGACCATGGATTCGGGTGCCTCCAAATTCAGAAAATGGGTAAGGGAAGTGGTGACAAGAAAAAAAGAAAAAGAGTTGAAATATAAAAAGAGAATCAGGACCAAGGAAGAGAGAAAAATCAAGACCAAGGGGGTGATTTAGCACATCAATACGATGAAGAAGTTAAGGAAATCAGTGCTGAGATGTCCAGGAAGGCATGAGTTCACATGAGCATGCACACGTGCACATGTACACTCACGCACGCACACACGAACACAACCAACCATAGCTTAAGAATTTTTGTCATTGATAAATAAATAAAAAATGATACTTCAGCTTCTCTAGGGAGAAACATAATTCTGGGGTCCTACTTAACGATACATCAAAGAACTACCCAGATGTCCAGATCAAAAGAAAAAATAATTAGAAAATTATATAAAGATGTCCAGTTTGCCAAAGGCAACATACAAAAAAAAAAAAAAGATTACTTAACATGGGAGCATCAACTGGTCATAGAGCAGAGGGTGAGAATCAAAAGAAACCGCTTTTGGTGAGGCCACTGGAAACAGAGCCTAGAATTTTAAGAGCAGACTTATTTCTTAGACGATGTAAACCTCTTCCGGCCCAAAGCACAAAAGAAGTTTACTGAAATAGATTGCATGAGGTCATCTGGAATAAAGATTTGTGACCAGGGGCTAAGATTTATTTCTACATAAGAAAAAAGACAAAAAATAAAAAGAAAAAAGACAGACATTGGTAATTTAAAATTTAAAAACAATACTAAAAGTGCTACCTTTTAAATGCCTTACTATGAAGAAATAAATGTAAAGGAGTTACACCCACAAAATGAAGTCTTTGGGGACCGTGACTCGGCCTCTGCTTATCTCACTCGTTTCTTTTTTTTTTTTTTCTCACTCAGTTTCAATCTCCGCTTCCTGTTCACGCCCAGGCGTGCCATAGGCTTCACAACACGGTTCCTGTTGCCTGACTGAGGCACTCCCACGTAGATGTTAATACTGAACCCAAGATCGCCTCTTCTATAACAACACTTCACCCAACTACCGAGTAGTTACTTTGGAAAACTTTATAGCAAACGATTCTATCATTTGAAAAAAAAATAGTAAGTTTCCTCCTGATTTGCAAGGTGAGATTTTACACCATGGACATTAGATAAGAAAATCTCAACAAAAATAAGAAGGCAGCTTAATAGATAACTACTGAGTTTAAGCATCTTTTTTGCTCATTTCTACCCTGGTTGCCATTTACTTTTTAAAGATTTTATTTATTTATTTGAGAGAGTGAGTGAGCGAGCGAGACAGCATGAGCGGGATGTAGGGGTGGAGGGGTCAGAGGGAGAAGCAGACTCTCCACTAAGCAGACTCCAGGATCGTGACCCAAGCCGAAGGCAGATGCTTAACCGACTGAGCCATCCAGGTGCCTTGCTATTTACTTTCTGAAGGCACATGTGATAGTTTAAAAATTACAGTTAAAAACCATAGTTACTTTTTAAAGATGAGAAAACACAGAAATGTTTGTTACTTGGTTAGGGGGTTAGTTTACTTAAGCGTTTAGTTTACTAAACTTCCAAGGGGAAATAAAACCTTCGAGCAGATACATGAAAACTTCTCAGTGTCTCAAATATCTCAAAATAAAATCTGCTCTCAAAGTTACTTGAATCATTTGTCTGATTTCAAGCAACAAAACATAAAGTCTCCTGTTTAATCACATTTACTTAAGATTAAAACTTCATTTATAGTCACATGAGTAAAGCAAGGAACATACAATTTTTTTTATTTATTTATGATAGTCACAGAGAGAGAGAGAGAGAGGCAGAGACACAGGCAGAGGGAGAAGCAGGCTCCATGCACCGGGAGCCCGACGTCGGATTTGATCCCAGGTCTCCAGAATCGCGCCCTGGGCCAAAGGCAGGTGCCAAACCGCTGCGCCACCCAGGGATCCCCGGAACATACAAATTTTATAGGCATGAAAAGTAGTTTGCAAGTGGACTTCCACAAAACAGCAAGCTCCAGGGAAATGTGGGAGTAAACAGAAGCAATAGTAAGTCAGTATGGGGAAGAGACATACCCAGAACATAAGAGTATATAAAAGTAACTGGAAAACACTCTATATGAAAAGACTTTTTTTTTTTTTTTTAAACTACAGAGTATCTATGTACCAACAAGACACCAGGATTCCTGTGAGAACCCCAGAGTCAGTTCAAGAAGATACATCTAGTTAGAAACCCATGAATGCAGCATAAAGACTGGAAAAAAAAGTCCAAAATTAAATATTTGCATTCCCAATATATGCATTAAGCACCTCTGGTTGGGCCGTCGTAAAACACAGCTTTAAGGTGTATGGGTGATTTATTTGCTTGAATATAAAAGCTACTTAAAATTGACACATTCGTTCTTCACTGCATCACAGAACTATACATAGGGTAATCTCTTCCCAGTACCAATGTTATTAATAAGGTTATTACATTAGATGGTATGTAATCATCTTAGTACATATCAGTGATGTTACCAATTTTATTAGCAGTTTATGTGGAAAAGGAAAATAAGAGAAAAAATAGATAGCCCCCTGCCCCACCTTCAAAACACAAAACAAAATCACATACCTTCTCTGTTTCGTCCACACTCAAGGATTTCACTACACAAGAAGCTGGCCTCTCCTGGATGTGAGCGAGGTCCTGGGGGGTGCTCTGAGACCCTGGCATTGGAGGCAGTGGAGCTCGCCTCTTCTTGGGTGCATCCGATGGCAGTGTGTTTGAAATATATGGCTTGGAAATGGTATTGGACCTTGTAAAGGTTGGGCGATGCTTACTCACTAGAGGAGTTGCAGGGGCACTTGCAGTCTAATAAAGAACGAAAACGCAAAATCTATTGGTCATTTCAAGATAAAAAGCACTTGCAATTAAAAACAGATGAGAAGAATCCTATAAAATACTACCTAAGAAAAAACTTACCTGCTCCCGCTTTTTCTTACTGCGCTGAAAAAAGCTGAAAAACCCTTTATTTTCCTTCTCCTTCATAATGTCTAGGTTTTGTGATATTTGGCAGGATTCTAAAATAGAAGAAAAGCCTCTTACTTTGGTGCACGGGTTTACCTCCAAGTTTTCCCTCAATTACTTTCCTTTGAAAAATGCATACGATGATAAAAGCTACTAATTACGGTCTACTATGAACCATGCACTCTGCTAGGCATTTTATATCTTGTTTCTTTCTTTTTTTAAAAGATTTTTATTTATTTATTCATGAGAGACACACAGAGAGAGAAAGGCAGAGACACAGGCAGAGGGAGAAGCAGGCTCCATGCAGGGAGCCCAATGTGGGACTTGATCCTATGTTTCCAGGATCAGGACCTGGGCTGAAGGCGGCCCTAAACCGCTGAGCCACCCAGGCTGCCCTATCTTATTTAATTTTTAAAGCAACAAGGAGGGACACCTGGGCAGCTCAGTCCGTTAAGCATCTGCCCGCAGCTCAGGTCATGATCCCAGAGTCCTGGGATTGAGCCCTGCTTTGAACTCCCCGCTCAGCAGGGAGTTTGCTTCTCCCTCTCCCTCTGCCTCACCCCATCCACATTCCCCAGCCCTACCCCTGCTCATGCTCTCTCTTTGAAATAAAATCTTAAAAAAAAAAAAAAAGAGCAACATGGAAATTTAGTATTTAATTTTATTGTTCCTATTTCACAACAGAGCAATCTGAAGATTAAAGAAATGAACATACATACTTGGAGCCAATAATCAAGGAATGACAGAGCTAGGACATAAACTTCATTCTCTGTGACTCAGAGTCTGTGTTCTATCCACAATTACCAGCATTTCAGAAGTTAAAATGGACATTTTGAATTAAATGAGATATGAAACTTTCATTAAATTTGTCCTTTTGTTTACTTTGAATTTTTATTTTGTCTCAGAGTTAAGCAATTATGAAATATTTTATTCTCCGGGGCACCTGGGTGGCTCAATTGGTTGAGCGTCTGCCTTCACCTCAGGTCCTGATCCCAGAGTCCTGGGATCAAGCCCAGCAACAGGCTCCCTGCTCAGTGGAGAGCCTGCTTCTCCCTCTCCTTCCCCATTCGCACATGCATGCACACTCTCTCACTGCTCTCTCAATCTCAAATAAATAAATAAAATCTTTTTCAAAAATATTTTATCCCCTAAAACATGATGTATTATAATTACTTAGTACTTAATTGAGTGTTTCAAAACATTATTTCTTTAATATGATGATTCTCAACTAGGGGGCAATCTTGCCCCATCCCCACCCCAGAGAACACTGGACAATGTCTGGGGACAATTTTGATTGGTACAGTAGGGGAAGGGCAGGAGAATGTGCTAGCAGCATCTACTGAGTAGAGGCCAGTGATAATCCTGAACACAATATAATGCACAAGACAGCTTCCCCAAAACAAAGGATTATCTAGGCCTACATGCCAATAGTGTCAAAATTAAGAAACCACATTTTAATCAGAATGGCAAATGTCAAACCTCATGATTGCATATTAACATTCCCTTTTCCAATCAGTATTTCCTAACGTCACCTACAAAGGCCTACAAACTATGACAAATCCAGTACTGCTGAGTAACCTGGGCCCAGATGGCCTCTAAATACCATTTCCCCCTAAAAAGGGACCACAGTTGCATAAGAATAGTTGATTCTTTGTCAATATTATAGATTGTAAACAGGAGTCTGGAATATCTACTTACAGCAGAGAGAAAGAAATGAGAGTCCCCTGGGGTCATTTTAAAAGGGCACAGGAATCAATCTGATTTTTTTTTTTTAAGATTTTATTTATTCATTCATGACAGACACAGAGAGAGAGGCAGAGACCCAGGCAGAGGGAGAAGCAGGCTCCACACAGGGAGCCCAACGTGGGACTCGATCCCGAGTCTCCAGGATCAGGCCCTGTGGGCTGAAGGCAGCGCTAAACCGCTGGGCCACCGGGGCTGCCCTGATACGGTTTTCACTGGCCAGAGTCAGGACAATCTGGCAGCATACACATTACTCAATAAATTGAAACAGTCTGCATAATTTAATTCCATGAATTTGTAGTGATGCTGAAAAAATAACTGATCCTTACTGTTTATCTCTGTGTACTGCTAAGGAACCAGTCTGTTATTTTAAAAACTGATGAAGGGGAGCACCTGGGTGGTTCAGCCAGTTAAGCATCTGACTCCAGGTTTCAGCTCAGGTCATAACCTCAAGGACCTGAGATCGAGCGCTGCATCAGGCTCTGCACTCAGCAGGGAGTCTGCTTCATATCATCTCCCTCTCCCTTTGTTCCTCCCACACACGCACACTTTCTAAAATAAAACCTTTTTAAAAATTTTTTCCTGTAAACGAATAAATAATGATGAAGGTAAAGAATCACACATTTTTCCTGCCTCTTCTGAATGAATTCTACCTACGGAGACAAGTAGCTGACATGGGGAAATTTACTGTTACAGAAATAGCTCAATAAATAAAGGAATATTTGCAGATGATGATTATTTTCCAACTCCTAATCAAGATTTAAGCAATGACTATTGATAGCTAACATCAAAAAAGGGAACTTGAAGGGTGCCTGGATGGCTCAGTCTGTAGAGCATGAAACTCTTGATCTTGCGGTCATGAGTTCAAGCCCCATATTGAGTGCAGAGATTATGTACGTACATACACACATGTGTACATACATAAATGTAACTTGCTATTGCGGGGGTGCTAATGGAAGTACATAATACCACCTATGAAGTATTCTTGCCAAAAGATCTCACTCACATCTGATGAAGTCTCTAGATTTATCAATCAATTTACAGGAAATAGAGACAATCAAGAAACATGTTAAGTAGCACCACGGGATACAATCCACAAAATTCTGAATGTGAGAAACTCGGTAAAACAGAAGACCCAGTTTCTTCAACAAATGAATTGTAAATTTAAAAAAGGAGAGAGAGAGAGAAAGAAATAAGGAGTGGGCAATCTGTCAGTTTTGAAAACATTTCTATAAGGAGCACACATGTGTTTTATGATAAATCAGAATATAATTTCAGTGATATTAGAAGCAAAGTACTATATATGGAAATTTGTGGGATATGTCCAAAACAGCACTTAGAGGTAAATGTATAGTCTTAAATACATTTAAATCTTAAATACATACCCTTTTGTAGGACTACATGTGCAGTCTTTTTATTTAAAAAAAAAAAAAAAAGTTTAAAAATTAAATAAATTGGGGCACCTGGGTGGCTCAATTGGTTAATAAACACCTGCCTTCAGCTCAGGTCATGCACCCAGACTCCCTGGATGGAGCTCCCCATGAGGATCCTTGCTTCTTCCTCTGCCCCTCTACCCCACTTGCTCGTGTTCTTTATTGCTTTCTTTCTCTCTCAAATAAAATCTTTTTTAAAAAAATTAAATAAATTATGACAAAATAGGGGCTACTCCAGGAAAGCAAAGATAGTTAATGCCAATAAATATATGAGTGAAATATGCCTCAATAACACATTAAGAGAATTATATTTCACAAATTAAAACCATAAATCTGATGCTTTAAATATTAAATAAGCAGTATGCATTCTGTACAATGAGTTTACTAACAATACTAACTTAATAATGAACATGTGGATAGCACTTTATGGTTACAGATTTTTTTTTCACATGCCTTATTATCAGAAATTATCACAAGTTACCATTCTGATTCCTTTTTCTAAGGTAGGGAATGTAAAGGAATGAAAGCAGATGGTATTGTCCCATTATACATCTGAAGCTTTGGTGACCACAGAGTCTGAATAACTTGCACCAAGACACACGAGCATTAAATGGTAGAACTCAATATGATATCTATTCAAAAATGATGTATTAATACCTCTAACTTTTCCTTTTTTTAAGAAATGTTATCTCGTTTTAAGATAGAATCCTCCACTAACTGAATGTAGATATATAATTATATTCAGTTGGAACAGGAGATAGAAAATTCACATGGTGGACAGTGCAATAATTACAGCCAAAATATTTCATATAGTTATTTTTGGTAAAGCAATTTCCTGGCACCCTATACTATATCATCCTCCATACTATAACCTAAGTCTTCCCTTACAGCTCTAGGACAGAGATCACCACAAGTCAGAGTTAAACACTAAGAAACACAAGGGCTTGAGCTTACTTAGAAAAACAACTGCAATTTATAGTTTCCTGTTTCCAGGAGAGAGGCTGTAAGTAACTGCATACAAAGTTCTAAAACTTCTGATAATATTAAAATAAGGAGGCAGAGGCATTTACAGCATTGGAATGATCTTGTAGATCCTGACACCGTAAAAGGAGCTTTCTTAATTTTCCTATTCCAATCTCTTAAGATTATATTCACAACATTTAATACTCTGAATAAAGACATTTTCTTGGCTGGACGGGATATTACAAACCAATACATTCAACACCTTCAAAATCAAGCCAATAAGATTATGGAATTTGCTTTGGGTTATGTATTTAGACAATGGCAAAGGTAGGAGCAAAAGTACCAGGATGTTGCTACTGGAAAAAAAAGCAGAGACTGCTTTGTCCAATCTCTTATTATAGAAGTGGAAGGTGAGATCCAGACAGATAAAAACTATTTGCTCTATCAGCTTGCTAAATGAAGTTTGACAGCTAATGCAGTTTCAGAATTAAAACATCTATGTTCTGATTATTAGCTAGTATATGCTTTACAAACACAACAATTTTCAGCTCCTTTAATTAACCTAGTCTTTGTGATAGCCACTAATAATAAATAATCACACAATTAATTTGTAGACTTAATTCTTGGGGTAGAGAGGCTTATTATGCTATCGGAAAATTGGAAGGGGTAAAGAAAGAAGATTCCAGTAACACAAAATGTGTAGTTTCTTTTTTTTTAGTAGAAAGGGAATTATTATAGTAATCTATTATCTGAGCCTATCCTTTTTTAATGGAGGAAAAAGGCTTCCAGATTTTATTACTATTGGCTAATTTTTAATAAGGTTTTCTTCTATGAAAGTAATGCATTCCCATTATAGAGTTCTGTTAATATAAAGAAAAAAAGAAAAACAATCACCCATAGTCCTACCACCCAAAGGTAATCAGTATTACATTTTTTATGTACTTCCTTTCAGAAATCTTATGTAAAATTTTTTACATACTGTATTAAACATTTAAATGCTTTAAACCCTAATTTTAACAAAAGCATTTTCCATGTTATAAAATATTCACAATTTAATGCTGCAAGAATTTCCTATGATGAATATACCCTGATTACTCTGAATAACTGTTCAAAGTAAATAATCAGAGATCCTTCCACAGTACCACCAAACTATCAGCAACTGTAATGAACCCAGCAAAATCATTTTTTGTCTGAGAGTCAAAAATATGTTTTGCACATTCTTAGGATGATATTAATTTTTAATCAATTATTGAAATTTAATTATTGTATTAATTTCAAAAATCAAGGGGGGGCTTACTTTTTCAGGAGATAAAAGGCAAGGGGTTTCTTATAGAATGTGCATATTAGTAATGTTAAAAGGTAAAATTAGAAGCTTATTTTTAATTTATCCAATAAAATAGAGATTTCATGTTATAATTTTTTCTACTGATTCATATGTCTTACCTTGTAAAGATGATTTATTGAAGGCAGTAACAGAAGTGGCTACAGAAGGAGGGGGTAAAAGAGGGTAAATTGACTGTAAAGATGATGTTTGTTCAAGAATAAAACATCATTGAGTTGAAATAGCTGTCTATGGATTATATAAATCCACAATTTCAGGATAAAGTTAAGTGCTCCATGCACAGATGATGTAGTAAGTCATCATCCTTCACTAAACCTTTGTTTCTAGTAAAACAGATTCATGTTGAATAAATAAGCTCGCAGTTGTCTATCAGCATAGAAACCAACATTATCTACAATCTCCAAATTTTAATACATTATTTCTGTAGATTAATACTGCAAGCTATTTTTATTTAAATATTTTAGGAGTTAGATTAGGCCAGTTGATTTTGGATGAACCTAGAAAAAAATCTGTCAAACTTACAAATTTGAATGATAATTAAGACTCAAAACCATGGTGAGTCTACAGTAATTCACACTTGATAAAAACAAAAATGAATTTAAATGTAACTCTTTATTTTCTGTTTAAATCTTGATGCCACAAAGAATTAAGCTAAATCCCACCAAAAAAAATACTCATAGATTGATGGAAAAGTGTAACCAAGGTGGATGACAACTAAGAAAGACAAGTTTTTATTCTAATTTCAGAAACCGAAATCAAGTTCAATTTTATTACATTTCACTTTCTCATCTTCTCAATGACACGTATTGACTTCTACTTATAGGATCCATTAACTCGCCATTATGAACTTCAGAAACCTTATACATAAACACAATACATACACTTATATGCACATCCTGTCAAATGAATAAAACAAAAAATCTTACCTCTGCTGACATCCATGGCATATAATTCTCTTAGTCCCAGGTCGTTAAGAGATTTTGTCAAATCAAGGGGCTCCTGAGATTGATAATCTTTCAACAACAGTGTATGAAGTGGATCAAACTCACATTTGCTGCATATAATGGGGGCAAGTTCTTGGAGTGGTGCATGTGGGCTAACTCTCACTATTGTCTTCTGTGTTTTCTTAAAATTGATCACTACTCTCACAGTTTTCTGAAACACAGATTAAAACCAGTTATTACCATAATTTATCACTAAGACAAACTTTCTACAATGATGTCTACAATAAAGAGATGATTTACAATTATATAGAGTCCTAAAATATACAGTACTTTTCTATTTTGGTGTAAAATTATTTTTTTTTTACTGAAGCATATTCTTAGAAAGAATTTGATTAAGTAGTCTAGATTAAATCCATAACCCTTGTAAAGGTGTTAGATTTTAACTATAAAAGAGAACGCAAAAGACTCATATCTGATACTATTGATATTTTTGTTTGTTCCCCAAAATATTATAAAATGAGCAAATATCCATAAATAACAGTTATACATGTTCTATTTTATGCTTTGATTGAATATTTATCTAATGGTTTGTCAACTGTCTCCATGGAATAAATAAGTATTTTGGTTAAAATATAAAATTTTTGTGCTTCTCTCTACTGAAAAGATAAATAGATAAATGAGATAACCCGTGTAAAAAGCTTAGCATAGTTTCTATCACATAGTAAACTATCAATGAATAAATTTTAGCTATTGTGATTACCTATTGTCACTATTATTCAACAATAATATTTTGGCTAATTTTAATATATTAAAAGAATATTAAGATATTCCTTAATATTAGCTACCTAGTACTAATTAAAATTGAGAAGATTTTGAACATATCACTTTACTGTAATTAACTCATATACAAATGGAACTTAGAAACATGTTACCATGGTAAGTGTAATCTATGGTTTGCAGATCCTCAAAGTTTAACGTGTATTCATTAAACTAAGACACCATGTATAATCCCATGCAATAGAAGAAATACTATTTCCACCTAGATACATAAGATATGTATACAGGAAATAGCCCAATATCCTAATTCTTAATATCAATATTTTATAGAACATTAATGGTTTAATACTATAAAATAATTAACTTTTTAAATATAAAGTTACATGATATGAAGTATACGAGAATATACACACTCAAGTCATATGTAAATAAACTATTAATTTAATATAATTAGCCTTTATATATTTTCTGAAGTTAAAAAAAAGTTGGCATTCCTAATGAAAAAATATTTCTTAAAACCCATAAAATTCTATTCCTATTGCTTATAGCAACAGAACAATTTTATAAAATGAACTAATGATATTAGAATGATTCTGGTTAAAAAAAAGATTGATTCTAGTTAAAATTTTTTGAAAAAAAAATTTATTTTTTTTTTTTTGCTTAAAATTCATATATTACAGAGCACCCGGGTGGCTCAGTTAGTAAAGCATCTGCTTTCGGCTCAGGTCATGTCGTCAGGGTCCTGGGATCAAACCCCGCATTGGGCTTCCTGCTCAGCGAGGAGTCTGCTTCTCTAACTCCCCTTTGCCCCTCCCACAACTTGTTCTCTGTCTCTCTCAAATATTTAAAAACTCATATATTACAGAAAACTGAGTCATTATATAGCGCAAATGAACAATTTAGAATAAGTTACAACCACCACTTACCAAGTACAGCAAAGCCAAAAAATATTTTTAATAAATTCTTAAATAAACTTTCATTAAAAGATTCAAAAACCGTTCTCTAAATATCGGACACTTTTTGAGACACCTGGGTGGCTCAGTCAGTTAAGTGTCCGATTCTTGATTCTGGCTCAGGTTGTAACTCAGGATGAGATTGAGGCTCACACAGGGCTCCATGTTAGTAGGGAGTCTGCTTCTCTCCCTCTCCCACTGCCACTGCCCTACCTCCACTCGTGCACTCATGCTCTCTCTAATAAATAAATCTTTAAAAAATACTTTTTAAAAGAGTAAGTTAAAACACAGATCATTGGGATGTCTGAGTGGCTCAGCGGTTGAGCATCTGCCTTTGGCTCAGGGTGTGATCCCAGAATCCAGGATTGAGTCCCACACTGGGACTCCTGGGGAGCCTGCTTCTCCCTTTGCCTATGTCTCTGCCTCTCTCTCTGTGTCTCTCATGACTAAATAAAATCTTTAAAAAAAAAACCAAAAACCGGTCACTTATAATTGTCAGATTCTGATATGGTCCTATAGATCACTTTAGAGCATCTAAAAACTAAAGTATTCCCCAAAGTATTATCCAAAGACTGATAACCAAATGAATCCTAAACAAAGTGGCCTAAGCAAACAAAACAGCCATGTTTACATCAAATTTAACCAGGGAAGTCCATTTTTATTTCATTTGAAGTAAATATGAGCTGCAGATAATGACCAAAACATCAGTTTAATATTTTTGCCAGAAGAAATCAAAATCACAGTGACAGTCTTACCTCTGGTATTATAGGTGTAGGTTTTTTCTTATCCAAAATTTTTGGCTTTAAAATGACTTTCTCCACCTCCAACATTCCTATTGGTGTGTTTGGCTTAAATTTAATGGGATTATTTTCAGCTGACTGTAGATCAATTGTGTAACTGGATGGATTTAAGTGATACTGTGCACAGAGGAATATCAACAAGTCCATCATAGGTTTACTGTAAAAAAAAAAAAAAAGTAATACTGATCATAAATCATAAAACAACTTCATTAAGTGTTAAAGTTATTGTTCCTGGCATTTTTTCTTAGGGTCATTCTGTTTTCAGTGGATAAAAACAAGGCTGTAAAATAATATGTGTGAAAGCAACTTAAAAATCTAGCTACACCTGGAAAGCCACAAACTACCAAAACTGGAACAGGAAGAAATAGAAAACCTGAACAGGCCAATAACCAGGGAGGAAATTGAAGCAGTCATCAAAAACCTCCCAAGACACAAGAGTCCAGGGCCAGATGGCTTCCCAGGGGAATTTTATGAAACGTTTAAAGAAGAAACCATACCTATTCTCCTAAAGCTGTTTGGAAAGATACAAAGAGATGGAGTACTTCCAAATTTGTTCTATGAGGCCAGCATCACCTTAATTCCAAAACCAGACAAAGACCCCACGAAAAAGGAGAATTACAGACCAATATCCCTGATGAACATGGATGCAAAAATTCTCAACAAGATACTGGCCAATAGGATCCAACAATACATTAAGAAAATTATTCACCATGACCAAGTAGGATTTATCCCCGGGACACAAGGCTGGTTCAACACCTGTAAAACAATCAATGTGATTCATCATATCAGCAAGAGAAAAACCAAGAACCATATGATCCTCTCATTAGATGCAGAGAAAGCATTTGACAAAATACAGCATCCATTTCTGATCAAAACACTTCAGAAAAAAAAAAAAAAACACTTCAGAGTGTAGGGATAGAGGGAACATTTCTCAACATCTTAAAAGCCATCTACGAAAAGCCCACAGCAAATATCATTCTCAATGGGGAAGCACTGGGAGCCTTTCCCCTAAGATCAGGAACAAGACAGGGATGTCCACTCTCACCACTGCTATTCAACATAGTACTGGAAGTCCTAGCCTCAGCAATCAGACAACAAAAAGACATTAAAGGCATTCAAATTGGCAAAGAAGAAGTCAAACTCTCCCTCTTCGCCGATGACATGATACTCTACATAGAAAACCCAAAAGTCTCCACCCCAAGATTGCTAGAACTCATACAGCAATTCGGTAGCGTGGCAGGATACAAAATCAATGCCCAGAAATCAGTGGCATTTCTATACACTAACAATGAGACTGAAGAAAGAGAAATTAAGGAGTCAATACCATTTACAATTGCACCCCAAATCATAAGATACCTAGGAATAAACCTAACCAAAGATGTAAAGGATCTATACCCTAAAAACTATAGAACACTTCTGAAAGAAATTGAGGAAGACACAAAGAGATGGAAAAATATTCCATGCTCATGGATTGGCAGAATTAATATTGTGAAAATGTCAATGTTACCCAGGGCAATATACACGTTTAATGCGATCCCTATCAAAATACCATGGACTTTCTTCAGAGAGTTAGAACAAATTATTTTAAGATTTGTGTGGAATCAGAAAAGACCCCGAATAGCCAGGGGAATTTTAAAAAAGAAAACCATATCTGGGGGCATCACAATGCCAGATTTCAGGTTGTACTACAAAGCTGTGGTCATCAAGACAGTGTGGTACTGGCACAAAAACAGACACATAGATCAGTGGAACAGAATAGAGAACCCAGAAGTGGACCCTGAACTTTATGGTCAACTAATATTTGATAAAGGAGGAAAGACTATCCACTGGAAGAAAGACAGTCTCTTCAATAAATGCTGCTGGGAAAATTGGACATCCACATGCAGAAGAATGAAACTAGACCACTCTCTTTCACCATACACAAAGATAAACTCAAAATGGATGAAAGATCTAAATGTGAGACAAGATTCCATCAAAATCCTAGAGAAGAACACAGGCAACACCCTTTTTGAACTCGGCCACAGTAACTTCTTGCAAGATACATCCACGAAGGCAAAAGAAACAAAAGCAAAAATGAACTATTGGGACTTCATCAAGATAAGAAGCTTTTGCACAGCAAAGGATACAGTCAACAAAACTAAAAGACAACCTACAGAATGGGAGAAGATATTTGCAAATGACAGATCAGATAAAGGGCTAGTTTCCAAGATCTATAAAGAACTTATTAAACTCAACACCAAAGAAACAAACAATCCAATCATGAAATGGGCAAAAGACATGAAGAGAAATCTCACAGAGGAAGACATAGACATGGCCAACATGCACATGAGAAAATGCTCTGCATCACTTGCCATCAGGGAAATACAAATCAAAACCACAATGAGATACCACCTCACACCAGTGAGAATGGGGAAAATTAACAAGGCAGGAAACAACAAATGTTGGAGAGGATGCGGAGAAAAGGGAGTCCTCTTACACTGTTGGTGGGAATGTGAACTGGTGCAGCCACTCTGGAAAACTGTGTGGAGGTTCCTCAAAGAGTTAAAAATAGACCTGCCTACGACCCAGCAATTGCACTGTTGGGGATTTACCCCAAAGATACAGATGCAATGAAACGCCGGGACACCTGCACCCCGATGTTTATAGCAGCAATGGCCACGATAGCCAAACTGTGGTGGAAGGAGCCTCGGTGTCCAACGAAAGATGAATGGATAAAGAAGATGTGGTTTATGTATACAATGGAATATTACTCAGCTATTAGAAATGACAAATACCCACCATTTGCTTCAACGTGGATGGAACTGGAGGGTATTATGCTGAGTGAAGTAAGTCAGTCGGAGAAGGACAAACATTATATGTTCTCATTCATTTGGGGAATATAAATAATAGTGAAAGGGAATATAAGGGAAGGGAGAAGAAATGTGTGGGAAATATCAGAAAGGGAGACAGAACGTAAAGACTGCTAACTCTGGGAAACGAACTAGGGGTGGTAGAAGGGGAGGAGGGCGGGGGGTGGGAGTGAATGGGTGACGGGCACTGGGGGTTATTCTGTATGTTAGTAAATTGAACACCAATAAAAAATAAATTTAAAAAAATTTAAAAAAAAAATTAGAAAAAAAAATCTAGCTACAAGATTGTTAAAGTTATTGTTCCTGGCATTTTTTCTTAGGGTCATTCTGTTTTCAGTGGATAAAAACAAGGCTATGAAATAATATGTGTGAAAGCAACTTAAAAATCTAGCTACAAGATTTTTTTCCCCCCACTACAGGAAGTGGTGTACACATGGGAGCCTGAGCCCTGCATTCTAAGTGTCTCTCTGACTACTAGATATTTAAGTGGACAAAATTATAATAGCTAAAAAGTCCTGAATATTGTTCAAGACAGCTTGCATCCTAGTGTTGGTTTAACCATTATCTATATTTTGTATCTGCCAAGTAGTCATCCTATTATAAATTTCAAGAGAAGTTCTCCCTTACCCAAGAGTACTTAGTTCAGCAAATGCTCCTTTCACAATATTATTTTGAGTACCAGCAGTCTCTGGCTTATAAACTGGTTATATTCCCAATATCTCATAAAAATGAAGCATTAAGAACCACTACCACTTCAGGGTGCCTGGATGACTCAGTCAGTAGAGTATACAACTCTTGATCTTGAGTCCTGAGATCAAGCCCCACTTTGGGTATAGAGCTTACTTAGAGGAAAAAAAAAAAAAAAAAGAAACAAACAATGAACCGTCACCACCCTTTGGGCTTCAGAGAGCACAGTCAGTATCTACAGGAGGAAGCCCACAAAATTCTGAAGAGTATAGTTTTCCTAGTTCATTCAAATGACATTTAATATTTTCTAGGCCCTGGAGACACAATACAAGTGTTATAGCGTTCTACTCTCATAGATCCACACTACTAGATGGACTAGCCCAAGTGTTGGCAAACTATAATCTGCTGGTCAAAGTGGGACCATAGCCAATTTTTGAAATAAAGTTTTATTAGGACACAACCATGCTCTTTTTTTTTTTTTTTCATAGTATCTAGGGCTGCTTGTGTCTTACAATAGCAGATTTGAGTAAATGTGTTGGAAACTGAATGGTCTACAAAGCCTAACATATTTACTATCTGGTCCTTGACAGAAAAAAATGTTATGGGCACTTGGGCTCCAACAATTAAAAAGTAACCAAATAAATACATAATCTCAAACAGTTGCTTAAGTGTTAAATATTACTGTTCTATTTACGCCAAGAATAGAACAATGTGGTCTCCAGTCCCTAATTGTCAGCCCTTAAGGAAAGAACACTAAAAAAAAATCTTCTGTATTCTGTGCTTTCCTCAAATGTCTGGTGATCTTAAGCTATTAGATCTTATTTAAGAATGAGGCACCAAAACACTTTATAAAAGTCCTATTTTCCTGAATTAAGGTATAGGTTGATGGGCTTCATTTGATGGTAATTGGGTGGCCAGTTATTTTTTTTTTCCCCATGGGGAAATATAAACGTTCGTAAAAAATTCTCCAACTTCTTGACTACATAATATGAACCTAGCTACTGGCTTTCAGAAACTTGACAGGGTGAGGCTAGGAATATCATCATTCGGTCTGACATTTTTAATTTAGTACATCTGTGTTTGTATGCACTTCATCCCCACTCGCCTAAGTTGAGTTCCTTGATCTGTAGCTTTTCTACAGAGGCAGTCTTCTCTTGGAAGAGAGTCAGTTGTCTCACACTGTGTGGTCTTGAGGTTAAACAACACTTTATATGGATTCTCAAACTATCCCGTGTTCACCCACAGACCTCACCCTCATCTTCTGTGGCAGTTACCCATCCATTCACACCTCTTCTCTTCCCCCACCTACAAGTAGCACCCCACTATATCTATATCAAGAAAAATAATAAAAATTCTAAGTGCCTTAGTTAAAAAAATTTCTCTGGAGTGTTTCAGTGCTCAAAATACATTCTCTATGTCTTCATTAGATGCTTCCACAATAACAACTTAGGAGTTTTATGTCCTCTTGAGCTACCTAGTATGCTAATACATAAAATTGTTTATAATTGTCTAAATTTTGGCAGTAAGTAGTAGATATTAAATTTCATCCACAGGAAGACTAGCATAATGGTATTATTCAAGTTTATTTTTTGGTAACATAGTATTCTATGAGACCAATTTGATCTACATACAAATTCTTGACTTGGAAATGATACCTCCCTTATCTGACAGTAAATAAAATTAAAAGGGATTAGGTAATGCCTTGGTAAATACAATTATAAATATAGTAAAGCTGGAAGAGGAGAGAACTTTCACTGACAATCAAAATGAAGAACTGCCTACCACTGTCTATGAATAAATGATGATATGTTCAGACTGTATTTCTCTCTATACATATAAATGTCCCAAGTAATAAATACAAAAACACTAAAGCTTATACTTTAAACATCTTTCACCTCTTAAATGAACATTCTTTAGAATTGCTGCCCAAAATACACAAATGTTAACAAGATAAAAATAGTGTCATCATTTTTCATCCCCCATGTACAAAAATATGAACATTTAAGGGAAAAATTTTTTTTCCATTTTTAAAAAGAATTTAACACTCTTTATACACACTTATTTAACCTTTTTTGATATGTCTTAATGAAGTACCTCATTTTTATCTGTGACTTTTTAAATTAATAAAAGTACTTCATGGGTCAAGAATATTATAATAATGGCCTATTCCCGCAGTCATTTTGGTCATCTTTAATCTTTGCACATGGTATCAGATTTCATGGCAAAAAGGTTGCATGCTGACTAGACCTATATCTTGCTTTCTGAACTCAACACTGCCCAAATATTTTCTAATAAAAATGTCTCTTTAAAAGGCAACTGAAAATCATAGAACTTCTTTATGACTTTATTCTCTCATTCTATAATTATTTAATTCTTTGTTCAAGAATTCCAGAAGCCAGTTTTGTCTTGAAAGTTTTCCTATTTCCTGACAGACAAATGCAACAGATCAGAAAGTTCTATAACAAACACAAACGCAAATGGGAATTTGGTACTGCATACGCTAATAGTATTAGAATTGAATTTTCAACAAATGGCATGGGAAAACTGAATAGCCATCTAATAGAAAAATAAAATGTATGTATACATTTTATGTAAATGCCACTGTGGTAAATGCCAAGTGGACCAGATACATAACTATGAAGATATTACTACGGGGAGGTAACAGGTTAGAAGTCCATCTTTGTGTAATTTATGTTCTAGAGCAAGGCTGTCCTATTGTTCTGCAACATGGAAATTTTCTGTGCTGTATAATACATTGGCCACTCACCACATGTGGCTATTAGGCACCTGAAATACACTGACATAATGGACTAAATTTTTCATTTAAACTCAATTTAAACATCCACATGTAGTGAGTGCCTACTGTATGGCCAGAGTAGTTCTGGTACATTGGTACTTCAAGTAGGATTCATGGACAAGTAACATCAGTATCTCTAGGACCCTGCTGACATACAAATACTCAAGCCCCAGTCCAGATCACTGAATCAGAAACTCAGAGTGGGGCACAGCAACACGTGCTTTGACAAGCACTCCAGACAGGTCTCATGCATGCACTACAGTATGTGGTCAAAAGAGGATAAAGAAATAAGAAAATATATAGTACATCAGATAATGAAAAATAAGAAAACAAAGGATGTTAGGAAATGTTCTAAACAAAAAAAAATAACAGAACTGAGACCTGAATGGAATGGGTTATCTGGGGAAAGGGCATTCCATGCGGAGTTGACAAGCTGCAAAGGACCTGAGGCAGTAATGTGCTCTACATGTTCAATAAAAAAATAGAAAGCAGTCTGCTTGGGTGAAAGTGATAGACTGAAACAGTGATATGAGACTTTACCAAATAAGAAAGAAAACCACGGTAGGAGTGATGTGGTCTACTTTACATTTAAAAGGATTATATGGGGCAGCCCCAGTGGCGCAGCGGTTTAGCGCCACCTGCAGCTCAGGGTGTGATCCTGGAGACCCAGGATAGAGTCCCACGTCAGGCTCCCCGCATGGAGCCTGCTTCTCCCTATCATTCGTGAATAAATAAATTTAAAAAATAAATAAAATAAATAAAAGGATTATATGCTGTTTTATTCATTTTTTATTTTGACTTGAGAAAAAGGCATGTTTAATTTTTAAAGTAAAACTAAAAAACAAGTGTAAATAATAGGGGGTATACATGATTTAAGAAGCCAATGTCTTATTTACTTATTTAGTGTGTGACTTAATTTTCTTTCGTCGCTATTGTTGTATTCAGAATAGTCTAGGGGAGCAGTCACAAAGCTAGTGAAAAAATTTAGAGGCGATAGTAGCCTAGACTAGTCAGATTTCAGTTTATTTTGTGAGGTGATGATAGGATTAAAGCCAATGCCAAAAGAAAAGGGCAAGGAGACATAAGAAACAGAAAAAGGAGCTAAGCAGTAGGAAGAGGGCAGGAGTGCAGGAACACTAGCACATGAAAGAGCTGTTGACAGGAGCCAAGAGGAGGCCTAAAGTGCTATTTTAAATGATTTGCTATGTGATACACGTATTCACCTTTCTCTGGTGACCCATAGACCATCACTAAGGTCCTGGTAGCTTCAGGGGTAGGGTGGTGGGGTGGAGTGGTGGTGGTGGTGTTAAATCGGGAAAAGAAAGGAAATTTGAAAAGGTAGAGACTGAAAAAGTAAGAGTCCAAAAATAAGATATAAAGTCAGAGTCAGGGGAGGCTGAAAGGACATTAACCCTCAGGAATTTACAATAATATAAAGGGGAATGAATTTTCCACAAGATCTAGAACAAGGGTTCAGGCCAATCTTATCTAGACCTCAGGGAACAAAGTGGCCTCAGAATGTTACTTGGCTTCCATTTCTACTTAGAAATTAACTCCTTTCTTGCAGAACCAGCTCTTAGCAATGTATATTCCCAGGACCTGATACAGTGACAGTACAGTGAGGACAGTTTCATTGAATGAGAATATTATAGGAACCAGTGATTATTTCTCGCTCAGGTAATTCTGGTATCTTACATAGCCGACAATATACACCTGAGTTCTCTGCATGGTACTGGATGTATGAAAAGGCAAAATTGTTGAAAAGAGATTCATATACTTTCAACACACACACACAGGCACAAAAGCTGGTTTTTTCTTCCTTAATTAATAAACTTGACTAGTAGCCTTGTTGTATCTAAAGTCAAGACATCTTTACACAGAGGTGAGATTCAAGCATTAAGTTAGGCTAAGACCTTTTCCAAAAATAACCTCAGACCAGTTCAAATGCTTCAAGTATTTCATTGAAGCCTCAGCATTTGGTACTAAAAGTACAGAAGCGAGGATTCTGACCTAGCTGATTTTGAGGGTGGGAATAAATGTCTTTTTTTTTTTAAGATTTATTTATTTATTCATTCAGAGAGAGAGAGAGAGAGAGAGAGAGAGAGAGAGAGATAGGCAGAGACACAGGCAGAGGGAGAAGCAGGCTCCACACAGGGATCCCCACGTGGGACTCAATCCCGGGTCTCCAGGATCACACCCTGGGCTGCAGGCAGCGCTAAACCGATACGCCACTGGGGCTGCCCGGGAATAAATGTCTTAACTCTATCATATAGAAGCCTTAACACCATAAAAGTAGGGCATTAACCTTTAAGCAGGCTCTATGTGCAATGGGGGCTGCTCTGGGGATTCAATAGTCACGAACTGCACCATAGAAAGCAAAATCATCTTCTGAGTATAGTTTAGAATTACCTAATTCAATTACCCAGGTTATTTCTAGCAAAAACAATAATTTTGTTTTGAGGATAACTATCTCAAGTTGCTGTACAAACAGCAGTTGGCTAACAAGTTCTGCCCCAGAATCAGCACAGGAAGGTGATTGTGTTCCTGTTTGCTAATGCAGGAGAGCGCATGCCAACAGTCCACCCAAAACCCAAGCCAAATTATTAGAAGTAGAAAAGGACTGGCTGAACTTGGTCATCACTTCCTCAATCAAATAAGAAATAGTATTGTCTTCCTCCATACCACGCCATCACTTTGAATTTTGGTTTATTATATGATTTAAGAGTTCACTGTGCAATATTATTTTCAGATTTTTTTCTCTTCTTGTAAAATAATTTCCTGGAAGGCAGATCTTTTTTTAAGATTCTATGAACTTCTCTCTTCTTTGAAATGGAGAAATCCGCAGGACATTTCCTACTCCCTTTAGAAAGAAATGACAATCCCGCATGTGAATTTCATATTATCTCATTTGAAAGCTCACAACCACCACAAAAGCTATGCCTGCTTTATGAATGAAAAAATTGAGATTACAGAAGTTACATGACCAGATTATGCAAAACATATACACAATTACGGTACAGTCAAAATTAAAATTTCCTAAGTCCTAACAGACTTATGTAACAGTCTACATTTACATAATTTCCTAAGTCCTAACAGAGCTACATTTTAGCCTCATAAATCATAAATCAGGATTCAGGATGGGGTGGATGGTTTGTAACAGGCTGCCTGCTATCTGCTGTAGTTTTACTTCAAAAATGATGACATCACTAAATCACTCTCTAAATCCTACAGTGACACTTCATGCATTCATAACACCTGTTAGGGGTAATCTTGTCCTAGTTTTGCTCTCTGCTAGATAAGACCATCATCATTTTTGTGTTTCAAAGATCCAACTAGATATAAAAAATGAAGGTCATGGTTCCTCAAAGAGCTTTCAGATCAGTAAGATGTCTAAGAACTGCCTCAGTGAATTCCCAACCCCTGGAAGTGTTTAAACAAAGTCACTTTCCAGTAGAGTGGCTATGTAATTTATCATCCAATCTGGGACACCTGAGAGCAAAAGGGGGCACTATTAGTAATTAATCTGGGACAACAGGTATAAACAGGGACTGTCAAAGGAAAATGAGGATGCATGATGATAAGGACTTACTATAAATAGATAAATTTCAAGTATCTGATAGGAGTTGAATTTTATGAATAAGAGTCTTCCTTATAATTCTTTAAATCTGCCCTAGCATCCAGTAAAGCATTATACCATTTTCAGTGCATCCTCAAAATTGAGTTGAGTTGAAATGGTTCTAACTGCCCCTTAGAAATGTAAACGAACAAAAAAAAGAAAAGAAAAGAAATGTATACGAACAACCCAATTAGACTTACAATGATAATATGGGAACTTTTCAAACACTCCTGTTATCACTGATGTTTATTTACCTTATGTTAATCAACCTAGTTCAGTAATGAGTTCAGGAATGAAATAATGCTAACTATTCCTATGTGCATGAATGAATAGGATCACATACATAAAACAAATAAACCTAATCTCAAAATTGAGAATGCTTACTGAATTATGCTATAGGAAACATTTTAGAGAAAGTAACAGAATTAAGATTTGAAGACAATAACAGATCAGATCAGTATTAACTGACAAAAGTTCTTACAGCAAATGCTAAAAACAAGTATTTCGAAAAACTGAAATTCACCACCTTAGGCTAAATCTACTTGGTCAGGGATCCCTGGGTGGCGCAGTGGTTTAGCGCCTGCCTTTGGCCCAGGGCGCGATCCTGGAGACCCGGGATCGAATCCCACGTCGGGCTCCCGGTGCATGGAGCCTGCTTCTCCCTCTGCCTGTGTCTCTGCCCCTCTCTCTCTCTCTCACTGTGTGCCTATCATAAATAAATAAAATTTAAAAAAATTTATAAAAAAAAAAAAATAAATAAATAAATCTACTTGGTCATTTATCTCGGAAGTTACATTCACAGTTAGTCCTAAATAAGTACCTTCACAAAAACTGTGATTTAATAGCATACCTATTAAACACACATACACACCCCTTATTAAATAAAGAGCACTAGAAATATATCTCACTGCAATTGGTACAGTTCAAATACGGACAATGGATAAGACAAAATTTTATTAACACAAAAGTCAGAAATCATTAACTAAAAAAAGACAAATTAACAAGATGGCATGTGCGATATGATGTTGGTTTTTTAAAAAGTGACTGTATACGTATGTGTATACATATACATTTGTGTGTATCTGTGCATGTGTGTGAATAAAAGGTTATATACCACAATATTAATAGTTGTAATCTGTCTTTTAATAATGACATGGTGTTTTAAGTTTTTTGGCTTATCTGCGTTTTTCCACTTTATATAATGTCCAATTACTGTGTTTGTAATTATAAAAAATTAAAAAGAAAATTAGCAAGGGTCACTGATGCCAGGAAAGGAAGAGAAGAGAGTAGTCCACCTAAGAATGACAGTCAGAAGACATTTATGAGTATTCTGTTACCTTTTCCCAACCAACCAGGAAAGCAATTAGCCAACAGAGTCTTATGGGATCCCTGGCTTAGGGTTGTGGAGGGCAGTACTTGAGCCCAGATTACAGGATTCTTCAGTCTCACCAATAAAAACTCAAGCACTGTTATACTGAAATAACAGTTATAATTCCAACATTTATTTTAAGCAGCTGCAATTGAATCAGTACCTAACCAAAATTTAAGCATTTTTAGGGAGTTCAACATGACTTGTGCCAAGGAATAGATTTTCAGCAGTGTGTTTTTGAAATCTATTCGCCTATTAATGTATTTACTACAATTTGTCATTATTTGATACTTTTCAATAAATGTAAGTATGATATAAAATTTTGAAACTCTTGAGATTCATACTGTTGTATTATTAACAAAATTAACCCATATTGATCCAGTATTGTCATGTTTCATAGTCTACTTCTTCCAACAGATGGCACTGTAGTCCACATAAACCATTTCTGAGCTAGTTATCTGAGCTACCTAGTGCCAGTCAAAACTGGGCTCTCAATTCTGCTATAAACTAGAGCAGTTGAACAGGCAAATTAAGTCACAAACCACGTGTAACAGGTCTCTGGGTCATTTTACAGGCAAAGGCCAGAGAAGTAAGATGACTTGCCTGAGGTCACACAGCAAGTTATGGAATCAACCAACTCTAAGACCCAGAATTTCTAACTTCAATTTCTATGCTTTCTTTATTTGTGTTTTCACTCATGGCATTCTCAGATTTGTTCAAATCAAAACAAATTTCTATTTATAGTAGGAGTATAAAAGAAAAATATATCTGTTATAAATGGTGTTGATTTTATTCCTCCTTTTTGTAGGAGAGTATGCTAATAAAGCCATACAATGCTCTCTCCACAGGCTAAAAAAAGAGGATTAATGTCAATCTTTTACCAAATCTCCCAGATGAAAACTATTTTTAAAGTGTCCCAGTGAAAGAGAATAGACGGGAAAAGGAACACATGCTTATTTAGGGAGAAATAATTACATATTAGGCAGACACCCGTCTATAAGAATCTAGAGTGATACAGAAGCACATCCACGTATTTTCTTATTTTCTGTAGTGTTTATAACAGTTTAGCCCATAAGCTCATTTTCATTAAAAGGTAACTTTCCCAAGTACCTGTAGACACCACTACTTATACTGTTGCACAGTGCAGCGTTTTCTGAGGAGGGCAACTAGGCAACTTATCTCCAACGGCAATATCCTTTAATGCTTACTTTTATTTAGTAAGGCACAGAACTGCTCCATCTGGTGAAAAAGGTTGTTTACTCCGCCACCACACACACACACACACACACAGCTGTTTATGTATGTCTGCATAGGTGCATATATGAGATATGTTTATATATGCACATATACATACACACTATATATATTACACACACATACAGTAAATATTTTAATTCCATCTCCCTTCAATCTAATCATCCATGATCGGAACACAGAAATACCCAAGGGCTTTTTAGGCTGGCACTGAAGCTTCCCTCAATGAGAGCAAAGTTTGCAACGGCAAGATGGCAGACAAAGGGTGACTTTTGGTCCTTAAAGAGGCATTACCATTAAGCTCTAGTACCAAAAGATTGGTAAGTCAGTGCAAAGTTACCAACCTATTTCAGGTCAAGTTTTTAGTTTCCCTCCTGAGCATAAAGTCTATTACCACCTCCGACCTTATTGTGTTCCCTAATCTGAATAAGCTCTTTGGTGAAAAATAAATGTACAAATAAGGGCATTCTTCTGAAGATAATGCTATGCGTTCACATTCCTGCAAATCACATTCTGAGCATATCTCTGCATAAGTTGTGTATGAAGACAGAGAGAAACTTTCTAAAACTCTTCCCCAAGAAGACATTTTGAGGAAAAAATATAAATAGATAAATGGATATATCTGAAAAGTTAAATGAAGCATGTTTCCTAAATCTTTATTCCAGTCTAATATTGATATTATTCTTAAAGGAAAAACATCTAAATAATACTACCAAAATAAATAGCATACACAAGGAATATTTAGACAAATTAAGGAAAGATGGTCTCAAAAAATTGAAGATCACTCACAGTGACATATGAACTCTGACTTATCTAAGAAAACATTATGATGTAAACTTATTTAAAATGACTCTTCCTTAATCTTCCACTAACTTCCTGAACTGTTTTGTTGAAACTTTTCATATTTCATTTATAGTAACAAAACCAAGAAGAAATTTAAGTTATACATGTCATGGGTCTTCACTTTAGGTAGCTAATATTTGTATTTGCACATTTTGTTGTTATGGTTAAACACTTTTGTTTCTTAGCCACGGGCCACCGGTAGCTGTAACATTCAAGATACTTCAAAGTATACTCTTAAGATATCCCAATTGCAGCCTAAAATATTTAAAATCATTCCTAAGATAACAGGAATCACACAACCACTCTTAATCATAAACACTTAGTATTAAAAAATTAGTCACTGATCTACAATTGGAGTTATTCCTGAATGATAAAACTATTAGGAACAGTCCCTGAATCAAATCCCCTAGTGAAAACACAGATATGAAACAAATTCTGCCCTTAGGAAAATTTTTCAGCCCTAAACAAATTTTAAAAAGCTATCAGAATTTGGGACATAACTCTTTTGTTCTCTACGTGGAGAAATTATCTTTACTTAGAAGAACCTAGGAAAGTAACCAGGGACCATCCAAACAAATGTCTCTTCAGAACATACCATTTAAGTTGCTACCTCCATCTACATATAAGAATTTAGGGAGGCAATATTCATTTTAATGTATTTATTAAGTGTCTACTATATTGCAAGAAATGGCGTTAAGCACTATGAAGTAATGACGCCTGTGTGGATCTTGTGGTCTACTCAAGAAGACATGCATATTAATTACAGCAAAGAACGATATATGATAACCATCAATGGTACAAAATGTCAGGGAAGTTTGAAAGTTGGGGGTAACAATTCATTCTGGGAAAACTAAGGAGGCCTTTGCCAATACAAGTGTCACTTGAGCTACATAAATTGGAGAAAATGTGGGTGGTAAAGTACTCCAGATGGAAAAATTTTCAAAAAGGCATGGAGGTGGAAAAGTAGACTCTCTAGAACAAAGAGTCATGTGGCTGAAGCTTAAGATATTCAAAGGGGAGTAGGGAAGGAAATCCCTACCTAAGAACAAAGTCTAAGGAGTACTGGTGAAGAAACCATTGTTGCTTGTCAGCAGCAGTAAAAAAACTAGGAAATATACTGACTAGGAAATATTACTTTGACTTCAGGGAAAATAAGAGGAACTGCCTTCATTACCCCTGAATTAGCCACATCCATTATCATTATTATTTTTAAACCAGGATAATAGAATTCTTTTAAGGATTGAAGATGTTAGCCATAGTCTCTACTCACAAGATGCCTTCCTTACCTAAAAGAAGCACAATCTAGATGATTACCTGCCCCTGAGCTAGAAGCCCACCAAGGACAATCACGGGTTTCACAACCTCCTCAATAAAATTCAGCCCATGATCTCCAAAACCACTTTCCATACAAAAGAAATGGCAAAACAAAACTTAAATAAAAATTTAATACACAATACTACATACTGCTTGCTAATGCCAAACTTTTCTATTTTCACATACTTGCAATAATTTGTGAAGTTACACCTAAACTTGATGGTAAATCTTAAGGTTAAGGTTATCTTGAATGAGTTTCTTCTAGATAAAACCACATTGTAAGAATACCCAATATGCTACTTACTTATTCTTTTATTCTACATACACACACACACACACACACACTCTCTCTCTCTCTCTCTCTCTTTCTCTCTCTATATATACAAAGGTCAAATCAGCTTAGATTTCTAAAACAGGATTCCTGATAACAAACGGGCAGTTGAAGGTGAAAGGTGGAACAAGACCAAGTATACAACTCATGTAACTTTCCACTTCAAAATGAAATGGAAAATTACACTTGGCTTTATTCCATTTTTCCAGTTTTTATACAGGTATTAAAAATATCGGCCTCCTAAATCACCTTTCCACTTCTTGCTAGGTTAAAGTTTAATTTTACATTTCTATTAAACGTATCCACATTATGAGTACTTTAATGAAATGATAAGCATTCAAAGAACTAAAAAAATCCTACTAGTTTTACAGATAAACTTACCTGTTTTGATACAAAAGAGAGTATGACATTTTAAAAGTAGTAACTTCTGCAAAATTAAATTCAGCAAGGCAGCTTAAAATGGAAGGAATAATTTGGAGAGGAAGGAAAGAATTTTCTTATATGCTATTGGCTTGTTTTGTAGGTTGGACTAACAAAATTAATACAACCAATGACTTTTCTTCTGGATAAGGCTTTTTTTTTAAGAAAACGTATTAAATAGGTAGTAAAAGGAAAAATAGTTCTAAATTTAAGAGTCACTTGACTGGGGTCATCAAATTCATAGCATTGATACTAAAATATTAGAAAAAAATTATCACTTTTCAGCATATTTAACAGATAACTAAACTGACGAAGTATTTTGTCAAAGAAAAAAAATCAAAAAGTACATATACAACAGAAGGTATCAATGACAGAAGGGACCTACTGCTCTTTCATTAGCTCCATCATACCTGCCATGAACAGTAGTAGATTTGATAATATCCCCAGGTAGCACCACTGAGAGTTCAATGTCTTTATCTATCGTGTTTTCTTTCTGTTCCATGATGCAAGCAGAGGATTCTACAGTATCATCTGAAGAGGCATCAAGATGCTTGGTCTCAGCTGGAGGAGGTGGTGCCTTGGCTTTTGGTTTTCTCCTTAAATAAAAACAAAACACAGAAAATAAAATACATCTATTTTTAAAGTAACTTTCTAATATGATCTAATTTAATAAGAATATTGTGTGTGTGTACATATTTTCCACATCTAGAAAAAAATGCGCCAAAATGTATACTGTTTAACATGTGAGAATTAAGGGGTTTTTTCCCCTTTTTTAATTGGCATTTTCTTTTGTTTTCAATAATAGGACTCAATTATTTGGTAATAAAAAGAAATATAACAGATTTGATACCTCCATTAAGTTCAATTAATGTGTTTTTAAGCAAAAGTGTAATTTTTTTCTTTGATGAGATAAATCATAAAAATCCTTAATGTGTCAGGATGGAGATCAGTACCTCATTCCCACACCTCATATTGCTCTTGCCTAATGTGCCGTTTATTCTATTTGTTTCCAGTCTAGTGCGTTTGGCCTTTCTATCCAGATAACCCCTACCTATTCTTCAAACGCTTCAACATACAGAGTCTCTCCCTATACAGCAAATACAAAAGATTCCATAGATGTAACATTTTTTTTCCTTTTTTTTTTTTTTCTGGGTACCAGTTTCATCTCTCTAACTCCTTGCAAGAAAGCAGCACGGTATATTTCCCATTGCACTTAGCAATGAACAATGAACTGTGGTTATTTAATACAATAGATTTCTGCTTCAGTGAAAAAAATCTATAATTCTATAAATAATTACTCTAATGCTTCAGTGTCACTAGGGAAACTCTTAACCTATTTATACCAGAAATAGGTAATAGACATCCTGAAAAAATTCACATGGGCCAATTCATTGACTTGGGTTGAAAAAATAAAAAAATATAAACTAACTACTAGTAATGACATACATATTTTTCTAAGTAATGCAAATTAAAACTTTTGAAAATGTTGCCTATATGAAAACCTAATTGCTTTTGGAAGAACAACTACTACTGCTTTCCAAAAATATATATATTTTAAATCCTCCCTCTCCCCATTTCCTACACAAAGTAAAAACCAAACAAGATAAAAGAGCTTCTTTGTAAGTAAATATGTAACAGCCACCCATTTAGTATTTTCAAAATTTAAGGTCTCATAAATCCAAGCACCTTTATGCACTTGGCAGCACGAAAAGCAGAAACAATATATAAACAACTATATATATATATATATAGAGAGAGAGAGAGAGAGAGAGAAACATCTAATTTCAAAACGTTTTTAATATGTAGAAATTGACTACTCATGTATTCAACATACAATTATCCTGTAACAGACATTATGTAGCAGATTCAGCTAAACACTGGGGATTTAAAAATGGTAAGACCCAGCTCCTACCCCAAAACAGTTCAAACCCCCAACAGACTGGTAGATATATATGAAATCATGATAAAGTTTGATGACTGCTCTAACGTAGGTACGCATGTACAGATGAAGCTCAAGGAAAGAGAAACTTTCCTAGGAACCCAGAAATGTTTTACAGATGGGAAACATGAGTTGAGTTCAGGAGAATGAATAGAAACTCACAGGGAAAAAAAAAAACAAGAAATAATTGATATTTCAGGCACAGGAAACCAAATGGAGTATGAAAGAAACTGGTACTTCATAGAATTGAACAGTTTGGTAAAAATCCACAGAAAAGTCAAAGGAGGTAAGAAATCAGTGAATTAATTTTTTTTTTAAACTTTGATAAATAAGAGAATTCAGAAAAGCAGCTTAGTATATAAACACACTAAAGTCAATGGCCTATACAATACAAACGCAAAATTAGAGAGTATAATGGGGAAAAAAGCCTTCTTTTACAATAGCAGCAAAAATGGATCTTAAAAATTGTTACAATACATAGAACAAGAATTTTTGCAAAATCTGTATGAAGGAAATCTTAAACACCAAATATTCACTTGGATCTCTCCCTTCAACTCCAGATTTGTAAATCCAACGCCTACTTGACATCTGGACTCAGATGACTAACTGGAATCTCCAACTCAATTTAACGTCTTCTTTTAAATCCTTTTCTCTCCAAGTCTTCCCATCTCTGTAAATCACAATTCTCCCAGTTGCTTGAGTAAAAAAAAAAAAAAAAAAAATCCCATCACACATAGAGCTGCAATCCACCGACAACTCCTGCTAGCTCCAGGTGATAGACCTGGATTCCAACAACAACCCTGTTCACCGAACACCTCTGTTCAGGCTCCTAGGGGATCCCTGGGTGGCTCAGCGGTTTAGCGCCTGCCTTTGGCCCAGGGTGCAATCCTGGAGTCTCAGGATCGAGTCCCGCTTCGGGCTCCCAGCATGGAGCCTGCTTCTCCCTCCACCTGTGTCTCTGCCTCTATGTCTATCATGAATAAATAAATAAATAAATCTTAAAAAAAAAAAAAAAAAAGCTGCTAAAAGCAGGCTCCCTGCTCCCAGCATTGCCACTTTACATTCTATTCTCAACATAGCAGCTGAAGTGATCCTCTTAAATTGTAAATCCAATGAGCACACTTCCTCTCATAGCGTCCAATGACTTCTGACTTCACCCAGAATAACATCTAGAGTCCTACAATTTGTCCTACCTTACCTCTGGTCTAACTTCCTCTCCCCCTGCATTCATGGCACTCTAATACTGTGACTTTTGCCCTTTCTTGAACACATCGAGAATAATTCCCCACACGCTTTTTTTTTTTTTTTTTAAACTCCTAGAACATTCCTGACTCAAGATGATAGGACCTCTAGTTCTCTGCTTTACTTTTTGCCTTTGGGCTTACCAGCGACTAACCTGTTTATCATGTCTCTTTCCATTAAAGAATAAACAATCACAGGACAATAGGGACTGCCCTGTGCCACAAATATATGCAAATGTATAGAATCTCTGGAACAGTGCCTGTCACAGAGCAGACACTCATATCTACTGAATAAATACAGGGACTATTTCCCACAAAAGTAGAGGTACCTATCCATCTAACGGAAGGAAAAGTCCTCCATACCAAGGAAGAGAATCAATCTTTAGGTCAGAATTACCTGTTGGATTTTTAGACATCGATTATATGTTATTTTTAAGAAGATGAGTACTGAAAAATAGATGCTGGATTTATTAGCAGGAAATAACTGGGAAACTTCAGGCTTTAAGAGTTTCATCAGGAAGGCTGAAGAGAAGCCCAACTGCCACAAGCAGGGAGGTGAAGCAGCAGGAGCTCGGTCCAGTGCAGGACTGGCTCTCAACAGTGGCAGTACAGGGGCACCTGGGTAGTTCAGTGAAGTGTCTGCCTTCAGCTCAAGTCATGACCCCAGGGTCCTAGGTTCCAGTCCCACATCAATGAGCTCCCTGCTCAGCAAGGAGCCTGCTTTATCTCCCATTGCTCCTCCTCCTGCTTGTGCTCTCTCACTCTCATTCTCTCTCAAGTAATAAATAAAATATTTTTTAAAAACAACAAAATACAGTGGCAGTACAGAGGTCTGACAAGCACCTCCTGCTGGGGCCATCTTCCTCTCAGCCCTGACTTTCATCATTCCAGGAACTTTCTCTTCTCCAAATGTGACTCATCTTGGTCTCCATTTGAAAGTGCTCCCCCGCCCCCAACCTCTCTACCTTTACACATATTATTTATCCTTCAACGTCCAGATTGAGTGACAATTCCTTGGGTCATCTTTCCTCTCTATTGCACACCACAATGAACTCTGATTCAGAGTTTTAATGTTCTGTGTATATGTGACTTTTATTTCTTAAAGTACTTTGAGTCTGTGGATGAAAACCTATCTGAAATTACTAAATATAAGCCAACTTAAAAAGAAAAACAAAAAGCAGAACAAAGCACTAGTTGAAATATTATTTACACAGAACTTCAAGAACATTGTAGTGTTCCCTATTATTCAAATAATACAGTATTTGTGACCTTTGTTCATAATTGGAAACCATATTGGTCATCAGACCAAGATCTTTCTACAGTGAACTAGAAATCAAACTGGATAGATGTAATGTCCAAGTAATTAAATAATGGACACACAGGAAAACATAAGTGTCATATAAAAGAGGAGTAACCTTAAAAATTCAGAGCAATGAGCATGCGGAAACTAGCTTTGAGGGGGGGAGAAGGTATACACTTCAAAAAGAAGAGATATAGGACTCAGTTCTTGAAAGAAAAGTAGACTTCAGGCAAGCAGAACTGTAGGATCATTTCTATGTTGGTGGCCTATTGTGATCCATTTACATTAAATTTGAAAATGTGTCAGTTAAAATTTGCTTACTACACAGTATCGTCTAGTGAGAATACTTGGTAGAGGCCTGGATTTGGTCTGAATCCTAAGAAGATTTTAGACTTTGTTAGCAGCCTTTTACTCAGGAACAAAATTTTTAAAATACCTTTTACCTACTCACATCTCTTCCAATGTTCTGGGGGTTTTTTTGTTTGGTTTTTTTTTTTTTTTTTTTGGTTTTTGGTTTTTTTTCTTCCGATGTTCTTAATTTTTTGACTGAGATGCTTTGGAGCACTAAAATTAAATGTCACCCAAAGCCAAAGGTATAGTTTAAATCAAAATTTATAACCTAATCCTGATGTAGGAAGTTCTGGTAATACCAAATATATATATATATATATATATTTTAACACATCAACATGCAATAACTAATTTACTGCTTAAGAATGCTATTTTTTTTAAATATTAGTTTTTATTAGTAGTTTAAAATCACAGTAAAGGTCATTGAAGTCCTTCCACCCTTTCATTTTTTTTTTAAAGACTGTATTTGAGAGAGAGAGAGAGAGCACGAGCGAACATGGTAGGGATGGATGGGGCGAGGTACAGGGAGAGGAAGGAGGAGACTCCCTACTGAGCAAGTAGCCTGACACAGACAACACTGAGCTCAATCCCAGGACCCTGAGCCTGAGACCATGACCTGAGCCCAAGTCAGTCACTGACCCAACTGAGCCACCCAGGCACCCCACCCCACCCCTTTTAAATAGGAAGTTTGAGCCAGTTTTCCTACCCAGGGGATTTTCAAATAAGCTCTTCTTCCCCAGTGGTCTAGTTGGACTATCAATTTTCACTCTATGGAGGCCACCAGCCATAATAGAAAACAATGGCAAACTTTGAGGCTTAAAAATAACAAGACATAACATCAAAAATGAAGATGGTGAACTGAGTAGTATTATATACATCCATACTCTCATTTACAATATGAATTGTAAATTCATTACAATATGAATACTTATTTCTGTTTGAAGCACATAATTTCCTTTTTCCCTCCAACTTGAGGTATAATTGGTATGCAAAAAACTGCAATTAATGTATGCAATTTGGTAAGTCTGTACATATGAATACACTTGTGTTGCTATCACCACAATCAAGGTAATAAACATATATACCACCCCCCCTAAAATAATGCTTTATTCGTTAAAATTATCTCAATATTGTACTCAATTTTTATAATGAAAATTAAGGTACAATTTCACACTATGCGATAACATTTTTTAAAAATATCAAAACAATTTTAACATAGAATTCAACCGGTATCCTGCTATTACTACTGATTGGTCTTTTTATCACTTGATTTACAAAGCACTTCACAATCATGTGCCCTTTTTTTTAAGATTCATTTATTTATTTTAGAGACAAACATGGAGACACGGAGAGCATGAGTAGGGGAGAGGCAGAGAGAAGGAGAAAGAGAATCTTAAGCAGGCCCCACCCCAGCTCGGAGCCCAAGTGGGGCTGGATCTCAGGACCCTGAGATCATGACCTGAGTCAAAACCAAAAATCTGCTGCTCAATCCACCTAGCCACCCACATGCCCCTCATGTGCCCATTGTAAACATTACTCCATCTCTGTCAATATTAATATCCTTAAAATAAATGAAAAGCAATAAATGAGAAGCTCAGCAAAACAACGGAAATCTACTCAAATCCCTCTTACTTTGAAAGAAAAAGAGCTTTAAATTATATAGGAAATATATGTACAATCCTTAAGCTACTCAAGTCCAGTGGGACCTCATGTGTTTGCTATATTTATATAGTATTCCTATAGATTCACTCAAGGAAGTACTATACAAAAATACAGCTCTAATATTAAAGACAAAAATATAAAAGTGGAATAGTCAGTCTTAAAACAATAGGCTTTTTACATATTACATTCTAATGACCAAAAAGAAACTGAACAGGGACGCCTGGGTGGCTCAGCAGTTGAGCGTCTGTCTTTGGCTCAGGGCATGATCCTGGAGACCTGGGATCGAATCCCACATCGGGCTCCCTATAGGGAGCCTGCTTCTCCCTCTGCCTGTGTCTCTGCCTCTCTCTTTCTGTGTCTCTCATGAACAAATAAATAAAATCTTAAAAAAAAAAGAAAAAACTGAACAGCCACCCTTTCTCAGTATAGGGGGCTACAAAGCTAAGATATATTATGGTAAGTATTGGGGAGGCAGCCATTCAAAATAACTAGCAATGTTTGGTGGCCCCTAAACCATGCATTTCAGCTATAAATTACAGACCAATTCCTCAAAGCAATGTCTTAGTGTCTCTCTCCAGGTTTACTGAAATAAAAGAATTATTTTATTTATTAAATATAAATCTGTTCCAATGGCAGACATAACATTGTGCTACACGCGTGAGGGAATGCAATTAAGAACAACAAAAAGGGGGGATTCCTGGGTGGCTCAGTGGTTTAGCGCCTGCCTTCAGCCCAGGGCGTGATCATGGAGTCCTGGGATCGAGTCCCACATCAGGCTCCCTGTATGGGGCCTGCTTCTCCCTCTGCCTGTGTCTCTGCCTCTCTCTCTCTCTGTGCGTCTGTCATGAATAAATAAAATCTTCAAAAAAAAAAAAAAAAAAAGAACAAAGGGTTCCTTTTCTTGACGAGCTTATATGAAATTAGAGTGACTATTGCAAAGCGGCTTTAAAAGAGAAGCAATAATGAAAGGCAACAAAGGGAGACCCAAAAAATTATACGACTCTTAACAGACATTTCTCTTGTCAAGGTCACCAATCACCTAGTGTGCAAATCTCACAATTACCGGAGTCCTCTCAGTTACATCTGAGTAAGTTCCTAAATCCTAAATGTGTGAAAAGGACACATTTCACAGCTGTGCGGCAATCATGCTGGGCATCCTTTTCCCTCAGCTTCTTTGTGCAACAACACAATCTACTGTGGTCTTCCTCCTTCACTGTCACTCCTGGGTCACAAGGCCCTCATCTCCCAGCCCAGGCTCCTTCCCTGCCTTTTCTCCGCAGTAGAGGAGTGATCTTTTACATATGTAAATCTGATCACCTCTTCGATCTCTCACTGGCCTCCCAATGCACAGAGAATAAAACCCAAATTCCTGTCCTTGGCTTACAAGGCCCTAGATGAGCCATCCTAGTGGCTGTCAAGGTGCGATTTTAGAGCAGGAGAAGCAGCATCAAGGACCTTGTCAGAAATGCATTTTCAGGCCCTACCTCAGACCTACATAAACAGAAACACTGGGGGGTAGAGCCCTGCAATTTGCATTTGGCAACTCCCAAGTGATTCTGATGCAGGGGAGTCTGGGAAAGCATTGACCTAGCCTCTGCAGACCTCTGAGCTCCCCTCAGGTTACTCTGTTTCAACTCCCTGTGTAATTCCACTGGCATCTTTTCCCTTCCTCAAATAGACCAGACCCCTTCATCTCTGAGGACTTACACAGCTGCTGCCTCTATCCAAACTGCTTTTAACCATAGAACTTCAAATTTCCTGCCCCTGACCTCATTCAGACTGCAGATCAAATGTTTCCCCCGACAGAGGTATTCTCTGGCAGCACAAAAGAGGTGCCCACGCTGATCGTCACCCATCTCTCGCTAGTCTTCACATAACTGTTTTGTCCTCATCACATTTAGCACTATCTGATATCATTCTGCTCGTTCATGTATTCACTTGTTTATTATTTGATGTTAGCCTCCAGAATGAAAATTCCAGGACAGCTGGGACCTGGCCTGTCTCATTCGCTGAGAGCACATAGAGCGCTAAGTGCCACAAGGCAGGGTGGTCTATAATTTAACTGATTTAACTGAGGGAAGAAAAGAAGAAAAGAGGGAAGGTTTTATCAATTCCATGAGTTCACAGGAGAATAAGAGCTTGATGGGTTGCTGAGAATCAACTATTTTGTGATCAGAGATAGAAAAAGTTCAAAGAGACCAACACAAGTAAAAGCATTCAACCCTCCAGAAGATTCTCAATCATCTGCCTATTGGAGGGGGTGGGCTGGGTGGAAGAGGATTAAGGAATAAATGGGCCCAGACTGAATTCTGGAAAGAAACCTCTTTCATTTTGCCCAGATGTTTGGTAACTTGCTGTGGGTCAGAACTCAGATGTCCTAACTATAGCTTCCCTTGACCAGTGAGGACCATGATTGACAGGAGGAAAGAATAACCTAATTTCACTTTTTAAGAATGGAACTCATCTTTCGGGTACATGTGGCATAATGTACTAAATAAAGAGGCAAGGGTATTCTTCACACCAGAGTAAGCACTTATAGGCTAGTGCCTTCACGTCCCCAAAATGCCTCCAATGAACACAACAGAAAAAGCAAACAGTTTCATCCTATTTTATTACCATATCATCAACAACTCATATTACCACTGAGTGCTGGCTCTGCTGGAAACTGCCCTAAGTATTTTACATCTACTAACTCATCCTCACAGCACTGTGTAAGGTAAGTGTGCCCATTGTCATGTTCCAGATGAGAAAATTGATGTGCACGTGTTTCAAGAACTTAGCTATCAGTGCTGGAGTGAAGATCTAAAGCCAAGCTGTTGGATTCCAAAGCAAGTGCTCTTAACTGTTATACTATGCCATCCCTTTGGGAGCTGAAACATTCCTATAAAACAACAAAAAAAAAATGAATGGGCAAAAGCCAAGTGGTAGAAAAGAAAAAAAAAAAACCTGAGCAGTTATTGAATATCTACTGCTAAGAACTGTGTAGGAGCCTTTTTTCTATATTTAATATTATGAGGCAGCTACCATTGCTATTTAATTGGGGTTTGCAGAGGTTAAGAAACTTGCTCCAAAGCACATAGAATATGGTACCAAATCCTCTCGATAACCTTAACAAGAGCCATCTAAATAATCTCTGGTATTTAAGCAGAAATGCAGATGCGAGATGTGCAAGTGCCCACTCACACCAACAGAGACTGCTACTTCCCCAGGTGGAGTTGTGGACACAAAGTACTGGGAATCAAAAAGCATGGGAGTGTCCTAAATGGGTTACTTGTGTCACCTTAAATTAATCATTTCTCTGGTCCTTCATTCCTTCATTAACAAAATACAGGTATCGAACTAGATAGATGATCGCAGGTCCCTTTCCACATCTAACATACAGAGATTTGTGCATAATGTTATTAAGAGATCAAAAATGGAAGCTCAGATAAAATATTTTACACCTGAGAACAGAGCACAGTGTCTGAGATAATTTACAAATAACATTTGGTTGAAAGAGTGCCATGGACAGAACCCCCCCATGCCCAGGGAACTCCTTCCTATCCTGACAACACTCTGACCCTGGTCAGGAAAGGGTCTCTCTCCTCTGAGCTCATAGGAAATGGTTCCATTTCCAAGTGCCTTCCTCGGTCTTGGCATACACACTAGGAAAAAATGATGAACAGAGTGACAAACTCAAAAAAACAGTTTGAAAAGCCTCTGGTTTCAGTCTCCCACACTCAATGCTTTCACATTTCAACACTCAGAATACCAGGTACCTACCACAAGCCGTTCATCACTTAGGGTTTTTGTACCCACTGCACCTCAACTCAAATCTGATCAGAAATCCAAACAACTGAACTATATCCTGGGTTTCCATCACCCTAGATTTCTCTCCTTCTCCCCTTCAGAAAACACACACGAAGTGTACTGATTTCTATTATCTTAATTTCCACTTTCCTGTTCCTTCCAAGTATCATTTCATTTCCCTCCTTCCTTTTGCAGCCAGACTTCTAGAACTATGCTGGAAGTAGTCAAGTGGCTATTGAGCACTTGAAACATGACTAGCGTGGCTGAGGGGTTATACTTTTAGTTTAATTTATATTTTAAAACTGATACTTGATTCAGTTATTGGAAACTATTTAAGTATATTTGGAACAACTCCAGTATTTGGATCTATTAACTATAAATGTTATGACAACTAAATACAGATCAAGCTCTTCTAATGAAAATATACCATCTGAGTGGAGATGTATTCTAAGTGTAAAATATACATTTTATAGGTTTACTACAAAAATATCAAATATCTATTAGTAATATATATATATTGGTTACATATTAAATAATATTTCTATATACTATAGTAAATGAAATATATTCCTGTGATACAGAGCCTGTAAGATGGCCCCCAGTAGCCCTGGCTCCTTGTGTAATCCCCTCTCACTGAATGTGGGTTAGATTTAGTGACTCAGGTTCAGTGAATAGAATGTAGCAAAGAATGTCACTTCTGAGATTAGGTTACCAAAAGACTGTGGTGTCAGTTTTAGGCACTCTCACTAGCTCTAAGAAAAGCCCACTACCATGTTGTCAGCTTCCCTTTGTCTCTGGCCAACAGCTAAGGAGGACTTACAGCCTGCCAACAGCCTTGACTGTGAGCTTGAAAGTTGATCTCACCTCAGCAGAGACCAGTCCCAGCTGACATCTTGATTGAAGCCTCACCTCCTACCCAATAATCTAGAGAAGTACTGTTCTGTATAAACCCTATGCCTCAGGGTGCCTGGGTGGCTCAGTGGTTGAGCATCTGCCTTTGGCTCAGGTCGTGATCCCGGGATCCTGGGATTGAGCCCCATATCGGACTCTCAGGGAGCCTGCTTCTCCCCCTGCCTCTCTCTGTCTCACATGAATAAATAAATAAAATCTTAAAAAAAAAAAAAAAAAAAAAAAAAAAAAAACCCTATGCCCCACTTCCAGCATCAGGTAATCCGACATACACACTGTGCTCAAAAGCACCCACTGCTCATGCCATGAACAGAGGACATTCTCTTTGCAATCAACCAATGAAACTCCTCTCTTTGGATGCCTTGCCTTTCAAGAACCTTTCTTGTTTTACACATGGAAGTCCTTCCCACTTTAAAATCTTTCAGTATCTTGTTTATATTTATAGGACATATAAATCCTTTTGTTCAATAAGTAGCTATGATTAGCCATCACACCTAACACACTATGTAGATGAAGTGGGGTAAATCCAAAGAGGTTTTCCCTTCTAGCACGAACAGTATGGTAGAAAGAATAAAGAGAAAGCCAAATAACTACAGTAGAGGAATAAAGTACCCAGTACCCCAGGCTGCCTTGTGTCTTACAGTGTAGTTCTCAATGTATCTACTTTATCTGCCGGAAAAGTTTTTTGAAGCAGAAACCATGAATATATATTTTTTGTATTTTTGATTATCTTTTTCAGAGTATCCTTGATTATTTCTTAAAGAATGAACTATTCAACTACAGTTTTCATTTGGTTTATTCATTTTTTTTAAATTATTATTATACCCCTCAAGTCTTCCTTTTTTTTTTTACCTTTTTAGGAACTTAGCAATTGTGTTAAGGAAGGTACAGGGACATAATAGAATCTCTTTGTCATACAAGGTCTTCCAGGATAAATCGGCATGGGTAAATGAACCTTTTGTGGCTTAGTTGTCATAAACCCAGAAAGATATAAGGTGTTTCCTTCTGTTTTAACCAAATATCCATTCCAATAGTGGAAACGATATTTCCAAAAGCTATTTCTAGTGAGGAAACATTTAATATCCACTATGGTAGGCAGCTAATGAAAAGCTAAATAACAATTTACACTCCCTACTCCCAGTCTACTTCTCACCAGGTGATTTCTGAGAAATTTCTTCAACATTCAGTGATATCCAATAACATTCTCAATACCCAAAGCCTGATTTCTAGTCTTCATTTGGTTTATAAAACCACACAATAGGGATCCCTGGGTGGCGCAGCGGTTTAGCGCCTGCCTTTGGCCCAGGGCGCGATCCTGGAGACCCGGGATCAAATCCCACATCGGGCTCCCGGTGCATGGAGCCTGCTTCTCTCTCTGCCTGTGTCTCTGCCTCTCTCTCTCTCTGTGTGACTATCATAAATAAATTTAAAAAAAAATAAAAAATAAAAAAAATAAAAAAAATAAAACCACACAATATATCACATTTTATAAAAGTTGGTAGGACAATTTACTTCTGTTTCTAATCCAAGCTCTTATTCAAACACACACACATACACATACTTGCAATCCTTGAGATCATAAATGCATAATCTGGCTTTCACCTTCTTTGGTTGGGGGGTATCGGTGGTATAGCGGGGGAAAACAAAAATATCTAGCTCACTAGATACATAAAATATAATCTCCCTCTGAAAATACTAAGATACTACATGTAGAAAAGCACAAGGTGATGAAAAGAAAGTTAAAAGAAACTACATATGTATAACCAAGAGGTACTGATAGAGTTCAAGATTTTGAAATAAGTCAGAGATTTTGGTTTGTGCTTAGGTCTGCACTTATTAGTGAGCTGGTCATTAATCTCTCTGGAACAATTTCTTCAATCACAAAACTGGACAGTTTATCCCACCTCACGGGATTGCTGAGAGGGTTAAATGGATAATGCATATTGTTTAGCCCAATGGTCCTCAAACTTGGCTTGTGGGGATTTTTTTAAATCTCCCCAAATGATTCTAAAGTGCAGCTAAGTCTGAGAACCGCTAGACTAGCATAATGGCTGGCTTTTAATAAATATTCAATTAGAGTTAATGATTATACCTTCATAAGAACTTTGTATATACTGAAACATTGCCTAAAGGTTGCTACTTAGGTCAATCCATTTTGTATAAATTTAGGAAGGTCTCAGAATCACTGAATATAACAAATCTTAAAAGGAGTCCAAAAGTTTTGTAATAACTTTTCCAAATCTAAATCTCCATAATATTTTTGCTTCCTTTTACCAAATAAGGAAATTCCTTATAAAAGGAAAACATAAATTTCCCTTGATATTTTCACTTAGGTTTAATTTAATACAGAAAAATGTAGATACAAGTGAATGCATTCTGATTCATAATACACATTCAAGGAACTACCACACAAAGACATAATTTAGAAAAATGTATCTATAAATTTAAAATTAAATATTTAAATTTCTCATCTGTTCCACAATTGTGGCTGCAACTTCAGTTTGTCTCTGGGCTTTTCTAAATATCTTATGGGGAGGTTTATTTTTTATGCAAAGTTAAGAAAGTCAAACATCAACAAGAGGTAGGATAAGGAAAGCCTCCAGTAGAGATGTGCTTATCAAAGGAAGAGATAAAAAATTCATCAAAACAAATGAGCAAAGTTAAAAAACAGACCTAAAAGCAGTATCAACAATGAGTCACAAGACAGTCAACAACATTTATTGGGCACCCACTGTGTGTTCAGTGCTATAGAAAGAAACTAGGTAGATTAAAGAAATACCAGGAAGTCCTTAGATACCAGTAACTTAAAAACGAAATAAGTCCAACCAAGCAATTTGAAAGATAACCTAAGAGGACCTCACAAAAAAAAAAAAAAAAAAAGAAAAAGAAAAAAAAAACCCCACTAAATTAACTGAATGCCTATCTAGCTCCAGAAACTAAATTAATTTAGCAAATAATTTCTCTCAAAACAAATTGAAACTCTAAAACCATACCCCAGTGCTCACTTGCTGCTCCATTTACTCTATGCATAGATAGCCCTCTGCCTAGTAAGTGATAAATGTTAGGAACAACTGGGCTCAGCATTGTCTACTAAAGGCTTCCTTTGAACTTTGTAATTGTTGCCTTGCAGGCAATGTATATGGGACACCCAATCCAGTTTATGAAACTTAGTCTGGAAAGGTAAGAAATTGGCAATTAACAAGAACTGGGGATAGAGAACTAAGCAACACTCCTTGGACCTTCTTTTTATTTCCCACATAAAAGTTTAAAAAGCCCTATATATTTCCACTTTCTCAAAAGAGGTTAAATACTTAAATTTTTTTAAAGAGAGGCTGATTAAATTTAATGCAAAAAAGTATCCATAGTTTTGTCGCATTATATGCTCTAAGATGATAAAATAATAAAGAAATTTTCACCCCTAAAAGGAATTAAAGAGTCCTTAGTTGCAACCAAAATGTCCTTCAATAGGTGAATGGACAAATAAAATATGGTACATCTGAAATATTATTCATCACTAAAAAGAAATGAAGTCTCAAGCTGTGAAAAACCTTGGGGGACCCTTAAATGCTTATTCCAACTGCAAGAAACCAGTCTGAAAAGGCTACATTGTATGACATTCTGGCACAACTACAGAGATAATAAAAAGTTAAGTGTTTGTCAGGAATTACATTACGGGGTGGAGTTGGAGATGAATAGAGGAAGCACAGAGTTTTTTTGGAACAGTGAAAATACTCTATATGATATTATAATGAAGAATACATGTCATTATATATTTGTCCAAACCTATAGAATGTATAGCATCAAGAGTGATCCCCAAAATAAATTACGGATTTTAAATAATTATGAGGTCTCAGGGTAGGTTTATCACTTGTGACAAAGGCACCACTCTGGTGGTGAATGTTAATAATGGTGGGGCGGGGGGAGGGTGCATATAGAAAATCTATGTACCTTCTGCTCAATTGTGCTGTGAACCTAAAACTGCTGTAAAAAAAAAAAAAATAAGTCTTTTAAAGAAAGTTCTTAGTTGGACTATTTTGGACTATTTTTCCAATTTTCTAAAGCATGCTAGATATAGAACTAAAACATTAAATGTGGATATTATAATTATTAAAAATATATACTTACATATAATACTTAGTGGGAATGTATATGTTAACCAAGCAAGCACACAAATATTAATCATAAAATGAAATCAAAAGTTGCCTTCAAGTCACAATTTCAATAATCTCTCAAATACAGGAGTGACTCAGATATTGTGGGTTTGATTCTAGACCACCACAATAAAGCAGAAAATGCAATAAAGTGAGTTAATTTTTTTCATTTCTCAGTGCACATAAAAGATTTAAGCTATATGATAGTCAAAGTGTGTAATAAATCACATTGTTTAAAAACCAGTGTATACACATTAATTAAAAGACACTGTATTGCAAGCTTTTCTCAAGAAACAAGAAAAGTCTCAAATATACAACCTAACCTTACACCTAAAGGAGCAGGAGAAAGAACAGCAAATAAAGCTTAGACCAAGCAGGAGAAGAGAAATAATAAAGATTAGAGCAGAAATCAATGAAATAGAAACCAGAAAAACCGTAGAACACATCAACAAAACTAGGAGCCGGTTCTTTGAAAAACATAGTAAAACCAATAAACCCCTGGCCAGACTTACCAAAAAGAAAAGAGAAAGGATGCAAATAAAATTATGAATGAAAGCGGAGAGATTATGATTATAACCTACACTAAAGAAATACAAACAGAGGCACCTGGGTGGCTCAGTGGTTGAGCATCTGCCTTCAGCCCAGGGCGTAATCCCAGGATCCTGGGATGGAGTCCCGCTTTGGGCTCCCTGCAGGGAGCCTGTTTCTCTGCCTCTCTCTGTGTCTCTCATGAATAAATAAAATCTTTTAAAAAATAAAGAAATACAAAAAATTATAAGAACATAGTATGAGTAACTATATGCCAACAAATTAGGCAGTGTGGAAGAAGAAATGGAACTCCTAGAAATATATAACCTACCAAAACTGAAACAGAAAACCAGAACAGACCCAAAACCAGTAAGAAAGTTGAAGCAGTAATCAAAAATCTCCCGACTTACAAGGGGAGTTCTACCTAACAAAGAACTAATACCAGGATGCCTGGGGGTGCTCAGTGGTTGAGCGTCTGCCTTCAGCTCAGGTCATGATCAGGTCAGGACAAATAATGAAAAAGTCTGAAATAATGCAAAATTACCAAAATGTGACACAGAGACACAAAATGAACAAATGCTGTTAGAAAAATGGTGGTCAGGAACACCTGAGTGGCTCAGTGGTTGAGTGTCTGTCTTTGGCTCTGGGTATGATCCCGGAGTCCTGGGATTAAGTCCCATGTCAGGCTCCCTGTAGGGACCCTGGCTTCTCCCTCTGCCTGTGTCTCTGCCTCTCTGGGTGTCTCTCATGAATAAATAAAAAATAAAATCTTTAAAAAAGAAGAAGAATGGTGGTCAATGCAGGGTTGCCACAAACCTTCAATTTGTTTTTGTTTTTTTTAAAGCAGTATCTGTGAAGCATAATAAAGCAAAGTGCAATAAAACAAAGTATGTATGCATATACTTTGGTAAATATTAAACAGCATTTAGTTATTAATCTCAGTTAAAGTTTTAAATCTTTGTTGGGGAGTGGTGTGTGTTAGAGTAAACCACATTCAAACAAAACCTTCACTGTATACTGATAAAGAAAAGTCCTTGGAATGATCTTCCTAGTTAGAGGTTTTATCAAATACTGGCTAGAAAATCTACTTGGAAATAGTATCTCAAACTTTGGAAATATGAAAATCTAAAGTAGCACCTTATAAAAAAAACGACCTAATGCTAACCTAAATGTTAACTATAAACTTATAAAGTATTTATTAAAATACAGGAGAAAATATTTCGGACCAACAGGTAAAAGGTTCTTAGACATGACATCAAAAACACAATCCACAAGATTTCTTTTTTTTTAATATTGAGAATTTTTTAAAAATTAAACTTTGGCTCTGTGAAAGACCCTGTTAAGAGGATGAAAAGAAAAAAAAAAAAAAAGAGGATGAAAAGACAAACCACAGAATAGGAGAAGATATCTGCAAGTCATATACCCAAATGAGTTATATCCAGAAAATATAGAAAGCCCTCTAAACTCAACAGAAAGAAAACAATCCAATTATAAAATGGGCAAAAGCCCTTATACCAAAGAGGATATAAGAATGGCAAATATGCACATGAAAAGATGTTCAACATCATTTTCCATTAGGGAAGTGCAAATTAAAGCTGTGATGAGATACCACAATGCACTTGAATCGACAACTACTGACAACATCAAGTGCAGGCGAGAGCATGCAGAAACTGGATTTCTCACATGTGGCTGTATAACGTGAATGCAAAATGGTACAGCCACTTTCCAATGGGAAAGACGGGGCTATAATAGGAGGCTAAACACACACATCATATCTACTCATGCAATCTACTCTTGGTATTTGCACGAGAGAAATGAAAACTTACGATCAGATAAAACCTGTATATGAATGTTTATGACAACTGACTTTGTTTATTCATTCTCACACTGGAGCGCATTTGGGTTGTTTCTAGTTTGGGGTTATTAAACTGTGGACATCCAAATAATGGACTCCGCAATAAAAAGCAATAGTCTTGATATATTCACCATCTCAGATGATCTCAAAGGCATCGTCCAGAGTGAAAAAAGCCAGTCTCACAGGGTTATGTAAAGTTCTATTTACATAAGAGTCCTAAAGTGATAAACTGAAGGTCAAAGAATACACACCACTGACTGCCTGAGTTGGAGGCAAGGTGTGACTATTAAGGGATGACACAAAGGAGCTCCTATGTAGTGATGCAACAGTTCTTTATTCTGATTGTGGGATCACACAAATCTATATTATGTAGTAAAAATGTCATAGAATTATAAATCAAGACAAGTAAATAATAGATAATACTAATAAAGGATCCATGTAAAAGCTAATGAAGTCCAAATAAGGTCTGTACCTGAGTTTGACTATATTATACACCAATGTCACTTCCCTGGTTTTAATAATGTATTATAATTATGTAAGATATTATTGGGAGAAGCTTGGAGGAAGGCATAGGGAAACTGCATTGTTTTTGCAACTTTTAGCCAATCAGACTATTTAAAAACAGAAAGTTACAATAAAAATAGATTATCTAAGATAGTGATTCTCAAAATTTTGATAGGCATTAGAATCATCTATGGAACTAGTTTCCAACAGATTTGCTTGAGTGGTCCCCACATTGTACCTACTTAAATAAAATTTGTACATAGGGTCCAGATGATATATACTGGTGATCTAGCATATTACACTTTGAAAACCACTGGGCTAAAATAAAGGCAAAGGTATTAGAAAAATGATGATCCCCACTAATATGTATTCTTGTGCTGACTTATTTTTTTATAGTTTTATTTATTTATTCATGAGACACACAGTGAGAGAGAAAGAAAGGGAGAGAGAGAGAATGAGAGAGGCAGGCAGAGACACAGGCAGAGGGAGAAGCAGGCTAGATGCAGGGAGCCCAGCCTGGGACTCGATCCCTGGACTCCAGGATCACACCCTGGGATGAAGGCGGGCTAAACCGCTGAGTCACCCGGGCTGCCCCTGTTGTATTGTATTTAATGGCCAATTACTAAACAAGTCCTACCTACACAGACCCCAGACAGTCATAGACTAACTGAACTAAGAGGCTCTCACCTATAGACAGAGTAAAAGACATGCAAATGAAATTAATTCTTGATCTATTTTAAAAGCACAAATACTATTATTCATAACACAGAATGATATATCAATCTGATATATCAATCCAGAGGTGAAAATACTATTATAAGAGAAAAAAATACATGGTATTAAAAAAAAAGCATGTAGGGAAAACAAAGCCACAATATGAAATAAGAGCCACATTTTTAAATGTCCATTAAAGGTCCTTTACCTGCACTTCTATGTAAGAAAAGATTGTTGGCAAATCACACGCACATATAATAAGCATCACGGCATTTGATTTAAAAGCTTCTTTTGTTAGGGGGGAGAAAAAAAACATGAAAAGACCAACCTAGACATTATTCCATATGCAACATAATAAAAATTAAAATCCAATCTGTTAAGACATCATTCAATCATTCCCCTCTAAGAGGCCATTCACAGAGATTGGTAAGAGCAACACATTTCAAACCCCCAGGCCCATGCTTTTGCATTTGAGTGTCTGTCCTAAGCAGCTACTAAGCTTCACCTTACCTCAAGGAGGAATGACATTTTCCCAATGTCTCCCCCTCCATCTTTTTATCAAAAGAAATGCAGCAATAAAACAGAATAAATCAAGTCTTGGAACACCATTTCTGAAAGCCTGCTAATCTTTGATCTTAAAGAGTTGCTACCAATTCTTAAATACTAGCTCATCTGCTCTCAATTCTGGGGAAAATATTTTTTGGATGAAAAAAATAATGGCATGTTCTAACTTATGCTATTTAGCTGTGCAATATAATAATTAGCAAACATAATAAGAAAAATCTAGAATGTGGATAGCCTACAGCTCGGTTTCCCTACGAATCAACAATGGGGGGGGAGGGAGGTGGGGAAATAGGATTGGGGCAAGAACTGATGTAGAACAGGAGATTTAAGTGCCATAAGCATCAAAGGAATGTGGAAAATTGAATCCAGTATGGACAAACTGATTGCTAGAGAAATCTGAATTAAAACGGAGTATTAGATGATATGTTAAATTTGCTAGATATAATATCACAGAAAGTATGTCTAAAAACAAAAGTCCTTATCACTCATACATATATAATAAAATAAAAATAAATAATCATAAGTAAAATGACTTTCTTCAAAAAAGAAGAAGGGGAAAAAGTAGAGGCAGGGAAGGAGATACCTAAAGCAAGATCAAAAGGGGTTTCTGAAACTGGGTGAGGAGGTAATGAATACTCTCTCCTTTTGTGTTTTAGAAGTACTAATATAGAACCCCCCCCCCCAAAATCTTATGCCCAATGTACAGGTGAACAAAACAATTGGAAAGAATTGGAAAACAAAGAAGAAATCGCTAAGGCTAATCAAAAATGCACATTTAGAATATATCTAGAAATCTAGAGCAAATATATATTGATATCCTAAATGAAGGTCACTTCTGTCACTTCTGTATGCAAAATGAGGAGCTATGCTGGAAAGTGTGAAGTTTCTTCCACTCTAACATTCTCAATAAATGCTTTAAATAAATGAAGATCATCATTTTTCTTTCTAATAACTGTGTCTTAGCCCTAACCCATCTGGAGCCCTAGGCTGCCACTAATCTGTCTCTCTCTATACTTGTCTTTTTGGATATTTCATATAAATGGAATCATAAAATATATGTCCTCTTTTCTCTGGCTTCTTTTACTGATCATAATACTTTTGAGGTTTGTCCATGTGGTCGATGTAACTGTACTTTACTACTTTTTATTACCCAATATCATCCCATTACAGGACTATACTACATTTTATTTATCCGTTCATTAATTGATGGACATTTGGGTTGTTTCTACTTTTTGGTTATTGTAAATAATGCTGCTATAAACATTCACAGGCAAGTCTTTGCACATACCCCTTTCTGGTATATCATTCTTGGTAAGACTTCACACAAAACTAATATAGCATGTTCCTGGTACTCAGTGTAATTCCTCCCAGATCCCTCCACACACAGGGAAATAATTTAAAGCCATGATTCCCCAGTTATTTGACATCACTGACATTTAAAAATACAACATATTTATGAAAGACTAACAGATGTTCAAGAATTATTAGCCATACTTAACACTACACAAAACACAACCTCAGACACAAATTATCCAAGAAACATTTTATGATTCAAGCAGTTCAAGAATTGCTTTTCCAGTAAGCCATTCTTCTTTTAACTACAGATCAATGGGTTACTACAAATATTAAATGGGCAATAAATATGAGTATAATTAAACGTCTTTGTTTGAAGGCAAGATACAAAGCAGCCATCAATGAGTAAACAAACACATCTAACAAAAAAGAGGTAGTTGGTATAATGAAAAATACAACATAACTGCATTTACTTACTGGTTTCACTACCTAAATCCAGAGATATGGGATTCCCTCATAAGAGTTGCTTATACAATAACATAGTTCAAAATTGTACTTTTACACTCAGATGTAGAATTGCAGAAATGTTTTTATATTTTTCTTATATATTTAATAAATTCATTTGGGGACAATTTTCTCTAAAGTTTTTATATGATAGGTATTGATGTTATTATATATAATATATATAAAAATATAATAAGTGTTGACAAAGAGGATGCTTTGAAAAAAAAAGATGCTTTGAGAATAATGATTTTGGAAAATGATCAAGAAGAAACACAAGTACAGGAAAAACCCTCTGTATTTAATTAGAAGTTCATTTAAACCGCCACTTAAAGACGCCTGGGTGGCTCAGCGGTTGAGCATCTGTCTTTGGCTCAGGGAGTGATCCCATGTTAAGGGATCAAGTCCCACATCAGGCTCCCTGAAAGGAGCCGGCTTCTCCCTCTATGTCTCTGTTGCTCTGTCTCTCATGAATAAATAAATGAATAAATCTTTTTTTAAAAAGCCACTTAAGTGAGAAATCAAAAGTTCAAGTAAACCTTAAGCATTGTGACTTAAAATACACAGATATAAATTCACTGATCTTTGATGTAGAATAAAAGCTTATCTCTGCAAATATACACACTGGTTGGATTTTCACCCCATTGGATCTTGCATAAATAGCACACAATGGCTTGCCTTCCACTTACAATTTTTTTAAGTGAGCTAAGGATTTCAAGACACCTGCAAGCAATTTGAGTGCAAATTACTTGATTTTTATCATTTTATTTTATTCTTTTCATGGTCTCTTTCACACTTAATTCAACAGTACATTTTTGATAAAATATAATAAGAGGTACCAGCAGGCAATCTAGAAAGTAGCCTACTGGCTCCAGGGGTTCATTGTGCCAAGCACAGCCATTTCAGCATGTTTTACCAAGGAGGTGGAATTCTTATTTGATCCTGTGAGGGTTCACTAAAGTTTAAGAGCTTCTACAATATTACTAGATATAGGATTGCTGGAGAACTTTGATCCATACACTGAGAAATCTAAGAAATTGTGGCCACAAACTCATTTTTATACTTCATCCAAACACGTACAGTCTAAGCAAAAAACACATCAACTACCCCTGAATCATGTAAGAAAGGTAGTAATAATGAGCACACTGTGGATCAGATCACAGGTCAGAAATTATACTAATAATTCTCTCAATAGGATAATAAGCTGTATTAAGATATAAATATATAAAGTGCAACTCTCCAGAAACCATCATTTTTACCCTCTGTAGTAATAATTCCTTTTATCTGGGGAATGAATAATCTGGAACTATCCTATTTTTATTAATTAAATGCTTTCATAACTGTTTTCAATTCCAAAGTAAATAAAATAATAAAAAGTTAAAACCTAGAAATAAAATCTTGCATGTGCCATCAGAACTGAAAAATCACAATGTAATTGAAAATCAAATATTTACTAACAAAAAAAAAGGTTTCTATGCCTTCATATCTCATTTTTTGGTGTCTCTTTATTACAAGCACAAAATGGCATATTAAGCAAAGTAATCCCTGATTACATATTTTATACTTTTTTTCTATAGCAAGAATCTTCAAATGATTTACTGTAAATGTTCACAATTCTGACTAGTGATTAGTTCAGAGTAGTAACATCTGATTAATGACTGGAAGCTTGCTGAGTCCAGGCACTTTAACGCTCTAGTTTAGTGCTATATGCTGAAGAATCTAGAACATTTTTTGGCACAAAGAAGATGCTTAATAAAATATTGTTGAATGAATGAATTCTGTCTCTTTAGATACACACACACACACACACACACACACACACACACAGTCAGGTGCTCAAATGTTTTCCCAATCAAAAAAAAAAAAAAAAAAATCCCAATTTCTTAGTAACATGCCAAAATAGGACTGTTTATAGATTTGTTACAAAATCAAAGTTTCACCATTTGACCCCGATTCTCAGAAAACAAGGAGAACTTGCATAAGGAATAGATTATTTTCAATCATATAAAAATCTGGTTATGTTTCAGCAATGTAGACAACCAACCAACCATTAAGATTCCTAACATCTATATCCCATTAAAAGTTTTCTCTTCCCCCTCCCATCTATCATAGTCTTTTAACTTGCACTGATATTTTCTCACATTTGTTAGTTTGACAACTCCCCCCAAATAAGTTATTTTATATATATATATATTCTACTCAATGTTGGTCAATAAAAATATATCTTAAATTCCTGTGTGAAAAAGGTCAAATTATAGATGAATTAAAATTAGCTAACTTGATAGAGTAAGCATAGAGTTAAATAAAGATACTGATACTTAGGAAAGAACTCTGAACCAGGAGGTAAAGCAACATGAGTTTTCCCACACACATTACCACACAACAGCATTCGTTAAGCTGCCATTACTAGCTTTGGGTCAAAAAAGAAATACAAGGGTGCCTTAGTAGCTCAGCTGGTTAAGAGTCTGCCTTCAGCTCAGGTCATGACCTCCAGATCCTAAGAGGGTCCTGAGATCAAGCCCCGCATTGGGCTTCCTGCACAGCAGGGGGTCTGCTTCTCCCTCTGTCCCTCCTCACTTCTTGTTCTCTCTCTCTCTTTCTCCCTCTCAAATAAATAAAATCTTAAAAATACAGCATTCCCTGCTCTCAAAAAATTAATAGCTTATTATTTTACCCAATTATACATGAAAAGTCCCGAATGTTACCTTGTTCTTCCTTTCTCTTCAGGTGTCTTCAGTTTCATCCATCAATGAGCACAGATGAAGTACTCATAACATCAACAGTGCAACTCATTAAGCTACAATAGGTGGGAAACTATGTAGGCATTATACTTAATTCTTAAAACAATCTTGCAGAATTTCGCTGTTTTTTTTTTTTGTATTTTACAGCCTAAGGAATGAATTCCTGCGAGGAGGACTAACTTGTCCTCAGTCATAGTTGGTAAACTGCAGATCTAGGTTTGATATCCAGGGTTTCCACACCCACTTCCTTTCTCCCTGCCATTCTGCTGCTGAATTTCCACCATGTGCGTCCAGCACTGGTGAAACAATAATCTGAGGGCTTAAAATCCTATTTGGAATGACAGAAAAAGAAACTGTATGAACTTATTCAATAAATATAATTTATTATTTTTTTTCGGGAACAATATGTAAACAAAGCCCTGGCTCACCAGAAGAAAACCATGAGACATGTATGCTAAAGACTAATTCACTGGAACCAGGCTTTCATGATCAAGCAAAGGAAATCACCCACATTCTAAAAAGTAAATTATGTGTCATCTATCTGCCTGGTTTAAGCAACCTAAAATACTATTTCCAACCCTCCTAACCACTACATATTTCAGCTTCACAGAAAGGTAGCTAATTTAGGGTAGAAATACTGTAAAATCTATTGCAATTCTTCCTCCCAAGAAACAACAGAAGGAAATGACAAACGTACAGTAGTCTCATTCATTTATACAAACTTTCCCTGAGGAAACAGGCGGATCTGGAAACAAAGGCATATATAACATGCCAAGTACTGGTGGTCAATACAGCACAAAGTCTTAGCAAAGATTTTGTTCAAAAATAGCTCTCAGAATATCAAAGCCATTAAAACAACTTTAGCACAAGAATTCTGGCATAATAGGTGTGTCCTGTATTATGAATGCCAAGATAAAGGAGCTAAAATAGCGGACATTCACTTTTTGATCCTAAAATAAAACCAGATATATTGCAATGCTCTCACAAAAAGATCATTATGTGCTACTTTTTGTCCTGAAAATTTCATAAGCATTATTCACATGTTATTCTTAGTGTCTTAATATCTTTCTACCACTTTTCTTGAGGAAAAGCTCAAAAGTAAAAAATAAAAATTAGAAAATACAAAGATTACTTATATTCTATCACAAAGGCAAAACTAATCCTTTATTTCTTTTTGATGGACTGTGGCTTATTTTCATGAAGTTGATGGGATATCTTAAATCTACGCTTCAAGAAATGATAGCTAACTTTGACTAACCTTTTTTCCAGCTCTGAAAATTGGAAAATCATGTTTCTGTGATTCCACAAGAGTAATTTAAAACAAAACGGCAAATGTAATCACTCATCAATTAATCTTTAAATATTCTTTATTTACTTAATAGTTTTACATTGTTTTTTAGCATCTCTCTTGGGCGGGGCGGAACAGAACTTAGCTATGCTTTTACAAGAAGTCAAAACTTTTAACAAGTTACCCCAACAAATGCAATCACCGAGTGGACTATACATGTGACTTGAGAGTTAACTGACAATAAGAAAGTTTAAAAGAACCGGGGAGGGGGTGTCAGTACTAAGCATAGCATTGAAACAGTTGGGGTTTAGAAAGAATGAGTTCCTAGTTGTATAACTCCATATATTCGGCTTTTGGATTAACCATTCCATTTCTTTGTGTGAATAAATACCCTCTTTTCCTTTGACAAAGTTAAACAGTGCTATGAAGGCATTTAAACATTCCATTTAAAGTCATGGCTATATAACTCCAAGATTGTGTAGAAAACACCCAAATTTAGTTCTAAAGACTGATGCATAACCATTTCAAACATGAAAATGCAATACAACTATACTCCTAATGTTGAATGTATAATGAGTTGGTGTTAAATAATTCTATTACTCACCTTAGTTTTTTTTTTTCCTTATTCCATCTGGTTCAGTAATTTGCTTTCTAAAAAACATATGCTTAGTGGGAGTAAACAACACACCACGGAGGTACAGTCTCCTTTTTCTTACTAATGACATCATTAAATCTGCCTATTTATAGTTTCAACTATCTGACCTCATGGCCTACATGGATAAACGGATTTGTTTCATTTATAATCCTCAGTGTGTGCTTAGCAGCAATTAACCAGGCAGATAGTAACTTGATATATCTTTTTGATCTGTAAAATAAAATATGGTGAGATTGCATTTTCTGTCGTGTTTATATGTGAGTCTTATATAAGGTTTGTGATTAAGATTTGAAAAATAAATCTCATGTACTTATTTCTATAGGAAAACTAAATTGAATTATACAAGTCAGATTTCTATAAGGTATTCAGAAACATAGCTCCTGTTTAAAAAAATATAAAAATAAAAAAACACTCTGATCCTACTGAACTAATTATTTTTCATGTTTTAGATATATTTTGTAATAGCAAGTTCATTTACAATTTCAACACTTAAAATCTTTCTTAGGTACAAACAACTGTTACTTCTCCATTCTCTAAGGCTCTAAGGTTTTTGTAATTTTATCATTTTTAGGAAGACTTCTTTAAATACCCAACAGCTGTAAGAAATACCTTTGCACACTGTTAGTGGGAAGGTAAAATGGTACAGCCACTATGGAAAACACTATAGAGCTACTTCAAAAAATTAAAAATAGAACTACCATATGATCCAGCAATCTCACATCTGGGTACATTACCAAATGAAATGAAAAGAAGTTCTCAGGGAACCCTGGGTGGCTCAGCGGTTGAGCGCCTGCCTTCGGCTCAGGACGTGATCCTGGGGTCCTGGGATCAAATCCTGCATTGGGCTCCCTGCAGGGAGCCTGCTTCTCCCTCTGCCTGTGTCTCTGCCTCTCTCTGTGTGTCTTTCATGAATAAATAAATAAATAAAATCTTAAAAAAAAAGAAGAAGAAGAAAGAAAAGAGGATCTCAAAGAGATTACTTCAATCCCATGTTCATTATGTAGCACTATTTCATAATAGCCAGGACATGGAAACAACTTAAGTGCCAATCAATGGATAAATGAATAAAGCAAATGTGGCATATAAATTCAATGAAATATTACTCAACCATAAAAAAAGAGAAATCCTGCCACTTATGACAACATGGATGAACCTTCAGGGTATTATGCTAAGTGAAATAAATCACACAGAAAGACAAATACTGTATCATATCACTTATATGTGGAATCAAAGTCCTGAACTCAGAAGCAGAGCCTAGAATGGGGTTTCTGCAGCTAAGGGGTGGGGGAAAAAATGAAGAGATCTTGGACAAAGGGTATAAACTTCCAACTACAAGATGAGTATGTTTCTGGGATTGTAATGTACAGAAGGGTGAATACAGTTAGTAATACTGTATTATACTATTAAAAAGGTGCTGAGAGATCTTCATCATAAAAAAAGAGGAGGGGGCACGTGAGTGGTATAGTCAGTTAAGTGTCCAACTCTTGGTTTCAGCTCATGATCTCAGGGTCCTGGGATTGAGCCTGGCATTGGGCTCGATGCTCAGTGTGGAATCTGCTTAAGATTCTAGGGGATCCTTGGGTGGTTCAGCGGTTTAGTGCCTGCCTTCAGCTCAGGGTGTGATCCTAGAGTCCTGGGATCGAGTCCCACATCGGGATTCCTGGATGGAGCCTGCTTCTCCCTCTGCCTGTGTCTCTGCCTCTCTCTCTTTCTAGGTCTCTCATGAATAAATAAAATCTTTAAAAAAAAAAAAAAAAAAAAAGATTCTCTTTTCCTCTGCCTCTGCCCCATTCGGTCTCTCAATTTCTTGCTCTCTCTAAATAAATAAATCTTAAAAAACAACAACAATAAGTGGTAATTATATGATGTGAATTTAAAATTTTGGTGGTAATCATTTCATAATATATAAGCGTATCAGATCAACAGACTGTACACATTAAACTTACACAATGTTATATGCCAATTACATCTTAATAAAGCTGGGGAAAAAATACTTTGTGCCACAAGACAATGTTAGCTCACTTTCTTTACCTTGTTATTTAAGTCCCAGACTTTCAGTGGAAACCATTTGGAATTTTAATTAAAAGAAACATGTTGATTATCTGTGGATAATAAAATATGTTGATTATCCACAGATATCCCACCCCAAAAATTTGGCATGCACAAAAAGACTTGTTTCCACATTTCATCTAAAATCACATCATACCAGGCATCTATTTAAAGGATGAAGTTAGAGTGGTCTAAAAAGAGAATGAAGTCTTAGCACACACATTTTTACAAAGGAAGTACAGTATTATAAGCAAAGTGATGAGTCAGGTTGTGTTCTTTGGTCAGTTAAGCAAAATCATATAATCAAGGAAGAGCCAAGTCATAATTCTACTAGTAACCTTCTTATTCATGGATCATGCTGACAGAGTTAATATTACACTCAGGGCCTGCTCTAAAAGTAATGTATTATGGATAGGTTCTTTACAGGTCTTTAATTTAGATAAATTTGAATGCTATTTTTTTTTTAATAATTTTTTTTTTTTAATTTATGATAGTCATACAGAGAGAGAGAGAGAGGCAGAGACACAGGCAGAGGGAGAAGCAGGCTCCATGCACCGGGAGCCCGACGTGGGATTCGATCCCGGGTCTCCAGGATCGCGCCCTGGGCCAAAGGCAGGCGCCAAACCGCTGCGCCACCCAGGGATCCCTTGAATGCTATTTTTACTCACTAAAGAGGTGTTAATACAGAGAGAACCCATGCCAGTATGGTATTGAAAAAAGAGCACCAATCTGGAGATCAAAAGGCTAATTATAGTCTGAATTTCTTGTTAAGTAACAACACCTTTGAGTCTTACTTATTTACTGACATTAAATGAAGAAAATATTCAAAGTATGCTTTACAGGGTACTTGTATTACAAGACACAGTGATTAGTACTTGGCAAAAATGAAAGCTCTAAATAAGTATAATTATCATATTATTTATTGAAATGTTCATGATAATTTGAAAGAAATGTCACCATGGCTTAAAGCTTGAAAGTATATCAAATAAAAACATAATATATATACACAGTTTAATGGATTGTTATATTTAAATTTTCCTTTTCCAAAAAGCACAAACTATACCTTTGCATATATATCTAATGTGTCCAAAATAAATTATATAATTTACTCTCCATAGTGTCAATTCACAAAACCATTAAGCTCTTTAGCTTTTTCTGTAAAAATTCTGAAAGTGTCCTCAAATATATTAAAATATTTAAAAGTAATTAATAGCTCAAAGAAAAACCTTAGACCATTTTTAAAAGCAGATGTTGAGAAATTTTAAATTATGTTTACAAATCATACGTACTTACAATTCTTTCATAAAATCTTCACGAAATGGGACCGTTCATTGGGTATTTACTCTTAGAGAATGCTATACCAACTGTCCTGTTCTGTTACTGACTCTACTGTTTATCATGCATGTAAGTGCCAGGCACTTCTTACCTCTGGCAAATATGTAAAAGAAGGAATTTACTGGTCTTTCAAAATCATTCCGGGAATGATCATGTAACATTTTCACAAGTCCTTCTTCTAAAGGGAATGTGTTTAATACAGTAGTTTTAAAAAGTAGCTCCTTATTTAGCAGTTTTAAAATTAGAAAATTCAATGTTTTTGCCTGTTTTTATAAAAATTCTTGCAGATTCTTAACATATACAATTCTTTTAAATTTTTAAGCAACATCTCACTAGATAATTTGCTAGATCTTAGTGGTAAGAAACCCATCTGTAGGATATTTAAGAAAAACCTTAAAATTATTTGTAGAATAATCTGAAGAAAGCTGGGTAAATAAAATTTGCAGAAAGTCTCAGGTATTTGATTTTGTAAAAAGGAAAAGGAAACAGTCATATTTCCTGCAGAAGCTTCTAAGACTTCTTGCAGTTTGTTCAAGGAAAACACCCTTTCCCATCACAAAAACCCTAATACAGCCAATAGCAGCTGATACTTGAGTTACATGGTTTTACTCCTCCCAGACCAGAAGACTATGGCCCTGAAGCGAATGGAGTGGCATCTGAAAGGCTAGATTTTATAGTCCTTTTATAAATCAAAGGTCATTTTTGTAACAATTCAGATTTTTTTTAGGATGTTCAAAATCAAATACAGATTATTCAAATAAGAGCAACAGAAACTGTGGTCCAAAGTTACATGTTCCATTATTTCCACTCACAGAAGCATTATGTCTCTTTCTACATGTGCAGTGTTGACTCTAATACAAACTACCCTAAAATAAACCAAGGACTTCCACTGGAATTCCCTTCTAGTTTTGGTGGACATCAATGGCCTCTAAAAGAACTCTATAGCTATTTTTCACCTACATCTCTTTCCACAACAAAACCTCTTTAAAAGGGTGTCTATACTTTTTATGTGTACTCCCTTACCTCATATCAACTCATGAGGTCTACTCCCTTTGGCTGGTACCTCCTAACTTTACTGATACTGTCCTATAGTTTTATTATCACCAAATACCTTTATGTTGCTTTGGATTTTAAAGAACAGACAAATAAATAAATAAATAAATAAATAAATAAATAAATAAATAAATAACAGACCTCGTCACTGCCCTTAACATATGATATTACCAATCCTGAAATCTTTTCCTGGAACTAGATTCCTACACATCATACCTTCTGGTTTGTCGAAAGAGCCCCAATTTGCCTCTGTTGTCCCGGCTTTAGTATAGTAGTTGGGTTTTGGTAAAACCCAAATTCCCACCGCACCTCTGCTTTATTTTCAAAGGTGTCCCACATTGCTTAATCAATCACATGGTCATCCTACCTAAAATATTAACTGCCCATTTTCTTTCTACATCTCTTGGCTGACTAGGCATTACAAACTTGGCAATGCCAAAAGCAAAATCTTCATTTTTCCTCCCTTAGTCTTCCCATCTCAACAGCCCCAGGAAAGGTAAAAATCTAAGAATTAACTTCCCCAGGAAAGGCAAAAATCTAAGAATTAACTTCCCCAGAAAAGGCAAAAAAATCTAAGAATTAACTTTAATTCTTGTCTTTCCTTCACTGCTCACATTTAGTTCCAAATCAATGCTGAATCCAATCCCCATTACAACCTGGGGTCAACCTGCCATCCCTTCCACATACATACCACCATGTACCACCTGATTCTGCTCTCATGTCACAATTCGAGCTCTTATTTTTTTTAAGATGTTATTTGACATAGAGAGAATAGCATGGGGAATAGCAGAGGGAGAGGGAAAAGCAGGCTCCCCACTGAGCAGGGAGCCTGATGAGAGGCTCTATCCCAGAACCCTTGGATCATGATCTGAGCCAAAGGCAGATGCTTAACCGACTGTGCCACCCAGGTGTCCCTGCAATAAACATTTCTGACAGTGAAATTAATTCTATGCAATCCCTTAAAAAGAAAAAGTATATCAGTTTCAAAAATTTAAATCCATAACTTATTAGTCAATTTACACTTACAGATACAAACACAAACGCAGACACATATACTTTCTTTTAAAGGCCTCTGGGTGAATCACATGGAAAAATTTTGAGATTGTTCATGAGAGCTTTTTCTAGATCAACTTTTTTTTAGTGTGGCTTCCTCTTGGAAATTAATAATTAAACATTAATTTTAAAGCTAAATATTATTTTCCTTGATTTACAAAGACAGACATTATCATCACTGCATAGTATGAACAGAAGCTGCAGTACTCCTATTCATTTAGCAACCACTCTACTTTTGTGTATTTGCAGCTTTGTGCCTTATTTAGAAACCAAATGATGTTTGCCCTGGGTGGCACTTCCAGTGTCTCTGCCGGGCTAACTGGAAATCCAAAAGGCAGAGTAAGCAACAGACACAGTGGAGATGCTATGTTTCCATGAAGACATAAGTCACCTTGGGAGGTCTCTGGGCAAGAAGTAAATATAATTCTCAGTCAATAATTTGCTCTTCCACTTAGTCAAACTCCAGAACAGACATCCTTTAAGAATACCTTGCCTATGATGTGCATATTTTCCCCTGGGCGTTTCCTTTACCTTGGGAGAATTTCAAATACACACATGCCCCCTCCAGAATTTTACCAGCAGTTAGCAGTCTGTTTCCTTCCATAATATTCTCAATTTCATAATGTTGCATTTTAATTATGAAAGTAATTTTCACTACTTTAAAATCAAAAGCAACAAAAATAAGATTCAGCACCTTAATTACAGATTATAATGAGTACCATATAGGGAAAACAGACATTTATCTTCTTTGCTGTGATTTATTCGACTTTTTTTTTTTTAATCAAGAAGGCTTTTATTTTTTAGGTGCCCTATATCCATATGACAAAAGTAACACAATAATTGCCTATGTCCCAAAAAAGTACATATGGACACTACTAGGTAAGGCTGAAACAGTTTTCTAAGAGGTCACTAAAAACAAAATTGCTATTAACAAATTGTATCACTATTGAGCTAACATTTTGGGGGGTAGAAGGGCAGGGGGGGGGAGGGGGAGAGAGAGAATCACAAGCCGGCTCCATGCCCAGCACACGAGCCCAACATGGGGGCTCGATTTTGCAACCCAAAGATCATGACCTGAGCCACAATCAAGAGTCAGATGCTTAATCTATTGAGCCACTCAGGCACCCCTAACATTTTTAGATTAAAGAATGCTTTGATATCATCACTCTCCCACACACTGCAATTACTACAGACCAAAGCGATTCTCAGGCATTCTTTCATCCTTTCTCACAACAACTCAAATATGCACTCTGCTCATTTATAAAATACTTAAAAGATAGGAACTATTTTAAAGAATTTATTTATATACAAGGCACACAGAGGCAGAGACACAGACATTAGGAAAAGCGAGCTCCCTGCATGGAGCCCAATGCAGGACTCAATCCCAGGACCCTGGGATCAGGACCCTGAGTTAAAAGTAGACGCTCAGCCACTGAGCCACCCAGGCATCCCAGATAGGAACTATTTAGAGAGTTAGTCAATGAGACACCTAGAAGGCAGTATTTGAATACAGAACCTATAATCTATCCATTAAAGTCATATTTAATTCCAAATATGCTCCAAATTAAAATTTTAAAGATCTAATCTGTGAAATGACTTCTCTATAAGCACTCTGCACTCAAAACATTTTTTTTTAAAGCATGAGGGAACTACATGCCTAGGGAAAAACCAATTAAATTGACTTATTTCAACAGACATCAAGAGTGTACCAAAGTATTAAAATCTCACTGCTGCTTTTTAGGGAAAAAAAAGTGAAAATGATTTTGTAAATAATTGATGACATTAATTATCAGTGTATGTAATTTTTTAAACTGAACAAAGCCATGCATTATTTTCTTAATGGTGTTTGCCACAGACTATCTAGTAGAAAAAAAAAAAAAAGAATTCTATCCTTATAATTTAGGACATTTTTCATTTAAACAATACTTCGAATTCCCTCATTACTTTGTATTGTCTTTTCTAATTTTAGATTTCCATAGATTACAAAAGTATGAATAACCTTAATGGCTAATGTGATTATAGCATTTAATTTTCATAGTTATGCTTGAAATGTTATTAATAGTTCAGTAGACGGTCTAGCTTTTCAAGATTTTTTTCTTATGCTATGCAAAGGGAAGATTAAGCCTTCAGTGTATGATTATGTTGACTAAGTAGTTGGGGACTTCCAACAGTAACAATGCAACAAGTGACAAAATGCCACAGGTTTTACAGAAAGGCAGGACAAACGCCTCGTGGGTTGCAGGCTGTGGCCCTCAGCAGTGTCAGGAACATGTGTTCTGGCTGGATGGGCCAGATCCAGATCCTAAAAATCCAGACACTAAAATCTCCTCTTCCATCCCAGACATTCCAAACATACCCAAGATTTAGATGAGACATTTTAATGCAAGAGATATGAAGTTAGAACCATCAAACACCAATTGTGGGAGTGGATGCTGTCATTCTCCACAGGTGCTCAGGCAGCTGAGGAGGAGGTGGCCGCAGCAAGACCAGGATCCAGGCAAGAGAAGCAGCAGGTCCAAGTGGGCCACCATAACCTTCTCAGTCTTCCTTTCTCTCCTCCGCTCCTGGTGATTTCTCTCCATGCACAGTCCTGACCTCTTAACTTCATTCACACTAATTTTAAATACTGACTAAATGCTACATTTTCACTTATGCATGTTTTATATTCTCAAATAAGATCCTTCAAGAAGGGAGTGCTATTACCATAGGCACATAATGTGGAAACCATTCAAACACTCTGCATATAATCCTACAGTATCTTTTAATATTTTATTTATTTATTCATGAGAGACACACACAGAGAGAGGCAGAGACATAGGCAGAAGGAGAAGCAGGCTCCATGCAAGGAGCCCGATGTGGGACTCGATCCCAGGACTCCAGGATCAGGCCCTGGGCTGAAGGCAGACGCTCAACCACTGAGCTATCCAGGCATCCCTATTTTATCTTATAAACCTATTTTGGCATCTGTATTTTGAATCTCTAATTAAATTTTAGTTCCTTTCTTTAAAGAAATCACAGATATTTCTTCAGTCCCGAGTTCCATACACAGTTTCTGATACACATATTTTGCACAGCTTCTTCTGCAAAATCCTTAGTGAGATGTATGTATCTGTTGTCCAAAATACTGGTTCTCTCAAAAAATGCCAGTTTTACTGTTAATTCCTCTTAGAAGACACCCCTGCTCTCTCCCACTTCCTCCCACTGAACACCCGAGTCCCCTGTCCTGTGTTCACTAAGCACTGAGAAAAGGACACTTACAGTTACTCAGTGCAAAAGCTCCATATGATACTTATAATGCATCATCTATTTCCCATCCTACAGTATGGATTATTTAAGGAAAACAAATTGCCATTTTCATTTTTTTAATTCCATTGGGACTAGAAGAGTAAGTGATTTTTAAAATAATGAATATAGGGCAGCACTGGTGGCGCAGCAGTTTGGCGCAGCTTGCGCCTGGGGTGTGATCCTGGAGACCCGAGATCGAGTCCCACATCGGGCTCCCTGCATGGACCCTGCTTCTCCCTCTGTGTCTCTGCCTCTCTCTCTGTGTCTATGAATAAATAAATAAAATCTTTTAATAAATAAATTAATTAATTAAATGAAATAATGAATATAAAGACCAAATGGATATCTAAGGGAAAGTCGTCAGATATTCTAGAGAACCCCATGATGAACTGAAGCAGTCAAAGATTTAAAGAGTTGGGGCTTCTTATTTTGTTGTTTTTAAACCCAAGGCTCTTCATGATTAACCAGAAATGGAGCCACCACTTCCAGCAGCGGTTAATACCAGAAATCACACCAGTTACATCAAACATCTTTCATGTGATCTAGGAGCTCCAAAAGTGAGAGACAATGTAACCGCTGGTAGTTGCTATGGTAGCAAAAATAAACCTTGTACAGATATTCTAGTCATCCTTTAACTATGCTTTATACTTGCTGGGGGTTTTCAGTGGTGGTTGAGCCCAAGAAAGGAAAAAATAAATCTGAGGCTTATTCTCCAGGAAGAAAATAGGAAGCTGATACAGGAGTTACTGCTGAAGTCTTCTTTGATTAATAAATAGCTAGAGGAAATCCTCACCCCCACCAAAAAGGGGCCGGGGGGGGGGGATTTTTCCCCTAGACAGGTATAAAACAGGCAGCAGTGACATTAAAAAGATAAATCTAGCTTTTCAGTTGAATAGGTCTTAAGTTTAGAGTTTTTTTTAAGTATAAAAATAATTCTTGTTAACAAAGTTGATCTTGGGACCCCTGGGTGGCTCAGTGGCTAAGTGTCTGCCTTTGGCTCAGGGCGTGATCCTGGAGCCTGGGGATCCAGTCCCTCATTGGGCTCCCTGCAGGGAGCCTGCTTCTCCCTCTGCCTGTGTCTCTGCCTCTGTGTCTCCCATTAATAAATAAATAAAATCTTTTTTTTTAATAAATAAAATCTTAAAAAAAAGTTGGCCCTGCTGCATGGGAAATGAATCAGGAATATTTCAAAATATGGATTAAAACTTGAGGAACCGGGATCCCTGGGTGGCACAGCAGTTTGGCACCTGCCTTTAACCCAGGGTGCAATCCTGGAGACCCGGGATCGAATCCCACGTCGGGCTCCCGGTGCATGGAGCCTGCTTCTCCCTCTGCCTGTGTCTCTGCCTCTCTCTCTCTCTCTCTCTCTCTCTGTGACTATCATAAATAAATAAAAATTTTAAAAAAATAAAAAATAAAAAAATAAAACTTGAGGAACCTGGAGAGCTCCTTCCACACCTGGGAGTCCCTTTTGACTGCCCATATTCAACAAGGTATTTTACACACACAAAGGGAATGGATCCATGCTAGGTAGTACAGGAAATGAACTAAAATATGCAATCCTGCAATAAATATACACAAAACATCTCAAAAGTCATGCCAAATAAAACAGAGAATATATATCTCGGTAGAAGCATGAAGAAAATATCCCAGGGGAGGTGAAAATTGACATTGTTTTACAGGAGGCTGATTACAGACATTGAGATGGACTAGGAGAGACATTTCTGGAAAACCGCATATATGAGCAGAGGCAGGCATAAAGTAGGGCTCAGAGAATATCAAGTAGCTTAGTTTATGGGTGGTCTAGCAGCAGTGGCTCAAAGAGCCAGTGATTAACACTACAAAAAAGTCGCAAATCACATCACAAAGAGCCTGAATAACTCCATACCTCTCAGCTTCAGATCCATAATTACCTCCACCAACTGGCTTAAGTGTCACTTTTCCAGTTCTTTCTCACCAACCTCTACCCATAGCCCCTTCAATAGGAATTCTGGAATTGCTTTCTGATCCCAAGAAGCCTACGTATACTTCCTTTTCCTCAGTTATGGCATCCCCATTGCAAACTTCTCAAATAGCAGATCAGGAAAAGGGAGCAGAGTCACCATCGCCCTAAATCTCTTCTGCATAGGAGTATATTACTCCAGCTCATTAGCAATGCTCCTCTTCCTCCAAGGGTATGGACATCTAGGTATATTGCTCTTTTATCCATGTTAATCACTTCATTCCAGGTCACCTTCTACAAACACTGAGGAACTTGACATCTGGCTCATAGTAAACTTACCCTTTCTTTTGCTCTCACTTAAACTTCAGAGCCCATATTGATGGTCCATTCAACATCCTATCTAGCTCACTGACTTCTTCACACCTGTTCTCCAACACCACAGGACCTTGTAATTACCTGAAATTTCACATCATATATATCAAACTTTAATATCTTGATTATACCTTCTTACACCTTTTTGAATCCTGTACCGACCCTCTGCACCCCATGAACTTCACCCCTCAAATAAATATCCTAGCCTTATTTATTTGCCATCTACCATACACTACTTGGCAAATCACTGGAGTTACACTTTCAACTACAATCTCAATTATTTTGCATCCTTTACCCTCCAGTTTCTATGGTTCATAAAAACCCCAAATAGAACTACTAAAATAATACAATCCCTACTCCCATATAGTCTGAAGAAACTAAACCCTGTAAAATTATTCCATTGATTTCAGACTGTCTTATTATTTTCTAAATTTCTATAAGCAAGCTGAAATAAACTAGTAGAATTTGAAAATGTTTCTTTTTTATGTTGAATATATTTATACCAGCCACCCTAACAAATGGTTACCAGTTGCTTCCCCAACATCAATTCATACTTCTTACATATCTTACAGTCCTGGTAACTAGTTGGGATTGATTCCCATTAACTAACCATATAAATGGGCCCTAATTGCCCAAAAAGCAGCAAATCTCACCATCTTACTCCTGAGATTGACAATAACTCAAGACCAAATCAATTCGAGGCTGGCATTACTATGGAGACTGTCATAGTAGCCATAGGCATTGCTATGGAGACTGTCTCAATGCTGGTCCAGAGTGCAGCCTAGGAATCTTTCCGACAATCACAGTAAGAGACCTCTCCAAGAAAGACTGATGTGACATTTAGAATGGCTGCATCCTTTGTGTGATCATGTATCAGAGGGCCAGGGTTCAAACCCAAATTTCCTCTTCTTCCTCCTCCCCCTATCCCCACTTATTTTAATCTAGGGAAAAGATGATAACGATAGCTTAAGTTATGAAAATCACATAAGATATAGGCAAACACTCCACCACTGGGTTATCTGGGCCCATTTTCTTCCTCTAATAGCTACTCATCAGCTTGAGAACTGAAAACAGGAGATTTTACAACTTAGGCTGATTCAGTTTTATGGCTGGTGGCATGTTGAGCAAAAGTCTGTCTAGGGAAAAAAAGAAAGCTTGAAATTGAGCCAGCTACTGAAGAAAAGTTAAAATGACTGACCCTGGAGTTTAGACAGAAAGGGAAATAAATGCATGAGAAGCCAGATAACCAGAAAAATAAAATATGTTAAAGAAATGTTAGGTGCAGAATAGGTGAGATAGGAAAGAAAAGAGAATAAGAATTAGTAGAGTGAGTAGAGTTTCTGAATTTATCATATCAGAGGTAGGCTAATTCCAGTTAGCAGCAAGAGGGATGGTTTGAAGTAGAGGTTTTTAATTAAAAACAAAAACATTAAGATAGGGTATTTGACTCATCCACTACCCTATCTTAATAAAGATCACGATGACAGGTTAGAGGGGACTGAGAAAAAACTGTAGGAGATGGACAGCTAAGAATGTGGTCGAGAGTGTTTGGCCAGATGGTATCAATCTCCAAGGCAGGGAGATTCTTGATTGTTTACGCCCTCTTCCAAGAATATAGAATAATATGAAGCAAAAAACAGAGCATAAGGAAAAAAACAATGTTAATATTACTTCTGTGGCCAGGAGAATAAATATCTTCCAAAGGAAATGCAATCTTTTTGAAGAACAAGAATAATGTGAGGAAGTAAAAGGACATGTGAAGTTGAAGCTGTGTTTGTCACAGAGAACAGGTTCAGAAGATATAGCTAACCCATTAATTCTCAAAACTATTTCTAGCCTTGTATCATTTCTATTCAAATTTCAGAACAGGTGAAAATATAAGATTAATTTAATTACTACTTAAATATCTACCTGAAAACCTATAATCAGCAAGCCTACTTCTCGTATCAAAACCTAGATTGTAATTGCAGATATTCTCTCCACAATTACCCCTTTTATAGGACATTATCAAAAATAAGTAATAATTGGGTACGAATGGATAATTCTCTAAGATTATTACTTACTTTCCTACTCTTAAGTTGATGGATGTTTTACACATATTGGGCTGATTACATAACTGTGAATGCTTCCAAAACAGCCAGCTGCAGGTTGTGTGTGTGTTTAAGCTTACCAGTTTTTTTTTTCTTCTCCTTATATTCAAATGCTTTGAGAGGAAACAGATAAAAACAAAAATATAAATATCAAGATAAAAATATCAAATATACTCTTTGTAACTAAACACAAAGAGACTCCTTCAATTTTTTCCCTTAACTTTATTAAAAGTTATTAAACTGGCATTTTATATTTGCTCACTAAATAAAAAAGCTTTTTAAAAAATGTAGAGACTACACAAGGAACTCAAGAAAAAAAAATAGTTTACATAATATAGCATCCATCAGTGAGGGGAAAGTGCCTTGGAGAACTCTTCAGTTCTCTCAAGAAACTAGTTAAACTTTATGGGATCCCTGGGTGGCGCAGCTGTTTGGCGCCTGCCTTTGGCCCAGGGTGCGATCCTGGAGACCTGGGATCGAATCCCACATCGGGCTCCCGGTGCATGGAGCCTGCTTCTCCCTCTGCCTGTGTCTCTGCCTCTCTCTCTCTCTCTATCATAAATAAATAAATTGAAAAAAAAAAATAAAAAAAGAACTAGTTAAACTTTTGACAGTTTTAAGCACCTGAATTAAAAACACTACTAAAAGACAGAACACTAGCCTAGAAATTACTTCTTTTCCACATTATGCAAAACTTGAACTATTACCTTCTAATGTACTCTCCACAGGATAACCCCCTTCAGAAATCTCCAGGAAAATACATATCAAAATTACTTCCCATTCAGAAAAGAATGTGTATAATTACACGTGTATATTTGTATTCTGTACTCACACTTTATTCTCTGCAGCTTATCTCTAAAAAGTCCTCTGAAAGATATCATTCCAGACATATAACAGATTTGGAACATTCTCCCAGAATTATAGCTGATTTTTTTTCTGGTATTTTGGAATTAAGAACTAGAGATTAGCTCTAGCATCCCCTGTTGCCCTTGCTATGATTTCTAACTCTTAAAAAAAAAAAGTTTAGCTGCATTAATCAAATTATTTTAAATATTTATACATATGTTTATTCACTGAGAAAGTCTCTATAGGCATGGGGAAAAAAATTCTTGAACCTATATATCTACCCACTTAAAAAACATCGGAAAAAAAGGGTCAAAAATCTTCCACAGGACACATGACCTTCTGAAAGGCCCAAAGTGGTATTTTTTAAGATGTTAAAAATATAACAGCTTTATTAAGATATAATTCACATACGGTAAAATTTACTCATTTGAAATATAAAATTCAATGTTTTTTAGTATATTCACAGAGTCGTGCAACTATCAACATAATCAATTTTAGAACATTTTCATCACCCCAAAAAGAAACAAACTTGATTTTTTTTTTTTTTTTAATGAGGGCTGGGGATGAGGAAAGTCAGGAATTGCGGACATGGAAAACAAAGTAAGGTCTCATCTATCACTAAGATCAATGTTAAGGAGCTTAATACCTATATTTTCTTTTAGGAATTTTATTTTAAAGATTTTATTTATTTATTCATGAGAGACAGAGAGAGAGGGAGACAGAGACCCAAGCAGAGGGAGAAGCAGGCTCCCTTACAAGGAGCCCCATGTGGGACTTGATCCTGGACTCCAGGATCACGTCCTGAGCCCAAGGCAGACAGTGAACCACTAAGCCACCCAGGCGTCCCTTCTTTTAGGAATTTTATGGTTTCAGGTCTTACATTCAAGTCCTTGGTCCATTTTGGGTTAATTTTTGCATATGTTATAAAATAGCGGTCCAGTTTCATTTTTCTGCATTTGGCTGCTCTGTTTTCCCAACACCATTTACTGAAGAAACTGTCTTTTCCCTGTTGTATATTCCTGTTTCTGACATAGATTAATTAATATATGTATGAGTTTAGTTCTGGGTGCCCTATTCTGGTTCCACTGCCAGAATCATACTGTTTTAATTACAATAGCTTTATAAGGGGCACCCAGGTGGCTCAGTGGTTGAGCATCTATCTGCCTTCAGCTCAGGGCATGATCCCGGGATCGAGTCCTGCACTAGGTTCCCCACAGGGAGCTTGCTTCTCCCTCTGCCCATGTCTCTGTCTCTCATGAATAAATAAAATCTTTTAAAAAAAAAATAGCTTTGTAGAACAGTTTGAAATCTGGGAGCATGATAACTGCAGCTTTGTTCTTCTTTCTCAAGATTACTGTAACTATTCTAGGCATTTTGTGGTTCTATACAAATTGTAGGATTACTTGTTCTAGTTCTGTGAAAAATGCTGTTGGTATTTTGATAAGGACTGCATTGAATCTGTACATTGTTTTGGATGATACGGGGATTTTAACAAAACTCTTCTAATCCATGAGCACAATAGATCTTTCCATTTGTTTGTGTCTCCAATGTTTCTCATCAGTGTCTTATAGCTTTCAGAGTACAAGTCTTTTACCACCTTGATTAAATTTATTCCTACTTTATTTTTTATGCAATTGTAAATATGATTTTAATTTTTCTTTCAGCTAGTTCATTTTAAGTGTATAGAAACTCAACAGATTTCTCTACTTTAATTCTGTATCCTGTAATTTACTGAATTTGTTTATTAATTCTAACCATTTTTGGACAAGTCTTTAAGGTTTCCTGTAGATGATGTTATCTGCAAATAATGACAGTTTTACTATTTCTAATTTGGATGCCTTTTATGTTTTCTCTTGCCTAATTGCTTGTCTAGAACTTCCAAAACTATGTTGGGAAAAAAAGTGGTGAGAATAGACATCCTTGGGATCCCTGGGTGGCTCAGCGGTTTTGCGCCTGCCTTTGGCCCCGGGCATGATCCTGGAGTCCAGGGATCAAGTCCCACATCAGGCTCCCTGCAAGGAGCCTGCTTCTCCCTCTGCCTCTGTCTACCTGTCTCTCATGAATAAGTAAATAAAATCTTTAAAAAAAAAAAAATAGACACCCTTCTCTTGCTCCTGATCTTAGGATGCTGAATGTTTTTCCATATTGAGTATGTAAACTACAAGTTTGTCACATACGGCCTTTAATATATTGAGGTACATTTCCTTTACATATACCTTGTTTACAGTTCATCACAAATGTGTTAAATTTTGTCAAACGCTTTTTCTGCATCTACTGGGATGACCAATGTGGTGTATCATGGTGACTGATCTGCAAATGTTGAACTATCCTTGCCTCTTTGGAATAAATCCCATGTGACTATGGTAAATAGTCCTTTTAATGTAGTTGAAATTGGTTTGCTAAGATCTTGATTTTTGTTCATCAGAAATACTGGCCTGTAATTTTCTTTTATTGTGTGTCTGTCTAGTTTGGGTATTAGGGTAAAGCTGGCCTCATAAAATGAGTTTGGAACCATTCTTTACCCTTCAAGTGTCTGGAATAGTTTGAGAAAAACTGGGATTAAATCTTTGAATATTTGATAGAATTCACCAGTGAAGCCATCTAGTCCTAGACTTTGGCTTGTTAAAGTTTTTTTTGATTGCTGACTCAATCTTACTAGTAATCTTGGTCTATTCAAAAATTATTTTTTTTCTTCATGATTCATTCTTGGAAAACTGTTTCCAGGAATTAATCTACTTCTAGGCTATCCAACTTGTGGGTATATAATTATTCCCAGAAGTCTCTTACAATCTTCTATATTGTTGTGATACCAGTTGTAACTTCTCTTTCTTTTTTTATTTATTTAGGCCCTCTCTCTCTTTTTCTTGAGGAATCTGGCTAAGTTTGTCAATTATGATTATCTTTTCAAAGAAACAGCTCTTATTACCACTGATCTCTTCTTTTTTGCCTCTATCTCATTTATTTTAATTCTGATCTTTATTATTGCCTTTCTTCTACTACTGTTGGGCTTCATCTCTTGTTCTTTTTCTAGTTCCTTCAGATGCAAAGTTAGACTGTTCATTTAAGATTTTTCTGAGGTAAGGATGTATTAACACAAACTTCCTTTTGCCACATCCCATAAATTTTGAAATGTTTCCATTTTCATTTGTCTCTGCCTATTTTTTTTTTAATTTTCCTTTTGATTTTCTTCATCAACTCACTAGTTATTTAGTAGCACATTGTTTAGGCTTCATGTATTTGTAGTTTTTTTACAGTTTTTTCTTGTAATTGATTTCTAATATCATAACCACTGTCATTGGAAAAGATACTTGAGACGATTTTAATCTTCTTAAATTTACTAAAACTTGTTTTGCGGTCTAACATGTGATCTACCCTGGAGAATGTTCTGTTTGCACTTGAAAAGAATTTGTATTCCGCTGTTTTTGGAAACATTCTGTAGATATCTATGAAGTCCATCTGGTCTAATGCATCATCTAAAACCAATGTTTCTTTTTGATTTTCTGTCTGGATAATCTATCCATCGATGTAAGTGAAGCGTTAAAGTCTCCTACGATTATTGCATTGCTGTGATTTTCTCGTTTTATGTCTGTTAATATTTCATATATTTAGACACTTCTATGTTGAGGGCATAAATGTTTATAAATGTTCTCTTGTTAGATTGGACCTTTTATCATTATGTAATGCCCTTCTTTGCCTTTTGTTATGGTCTTTGTTCTATAATCTATTTTGCTTCACAGAAGTCTTGCTCCACCAGCTTTCCTATCATTTCCATTGACATGGATTGTCTTCTGCCCTTCTTTTGCTTACACTGTGTCTTTAGAAGTGAGCCTCTTATAGGAAATATAGATGGATTTTTTTTTTACTTAATTTATTCACCAATCTTATGATTTTGATTTGAGCATTTAGTTCATTTACAACTAGGATAATTTTTGATGTACTTACTTGATAACACTTTTATGTACTTACTTGATATTTTGTTAAATGTTTTTCTGATTATTTTCTTTTCTGTTTCTTTCTTCATCTCGTGAACTCTTCCTACATGATTTGACAGGTTTCTTTAGTGGCATGTTTAGATTCTTTTTTTTTTTTTTTTAAGATTTTATTTATTCATTCATGAGACACAGAGAGAGACAGAGACAGAGACATAGGCAGAGGGAGAAGTAGGCTCCCTGTGAGGAGCCCGATGTGGGACTCAATCCTGGGACTGGGATTAGGCCCTGAGCCAAAGGCAGACACTCAACCACTGAGCCACCCATGTGTCCTGATATTTTGTGCATCTACTACAGGTTTTTGCTTATCAAGAGGTTCACATATAATAATCTATATACACAGCAGTCTATTTTAGGTTGATAGTCACTTAAGTTTCACTACATTCTAAAAACACTACATTTTGGGGTTCCTAGGTGGCTCAGTCAGTTGGGCATCTGACTCTTGCTTTCTGACTGGGTCATGATCTTGGGGTCATGGGACTGAGTCTCATGCTAGGCTCTGTGCTCAATAGGGAGTCTGCTTGGGATTCTCTTCCTCCGCCCCTCCTCGCCGCTCACACTTTTTTCTATAATAAATCTATAAAAAATATAAAAAATAAAAACACTACATTCTTACTCTCCCTTAATGTTTTATGCTCTTGACATTATATTTCATATCTTTGTGTTTTGTGTATTCCTTCCTGATAATTTTACTACTTTTGCATTTTAACATTTATACTCACTTTATTAAGTGGTCAATCCACTACCCTTACTATATTTGCCTTTAACAGTGAAACTTTTTTCTTTCATAAGTTTTTATTTCTAGTTATGACCTTTTCTTTTTAGCTTACACAAGTTCATTTAATAATTCTTATAAGGCTGGTTAAGTGGTGACCTCCTTTAGCTTTCTCTTCTCTGAAAAACTCTCCTTCAATTCTGAATGGTAACTTATTCTTGGTTGGTAGTTTTTTCCTTTGAATATATAATGCCACTCCCTTTCTAACCTGTTTCTTTTTTTTTTTTTTTTTTGTTTGTGGGACTAAACAAATTTAATATAATAATTTCAATCTGTTTCATTTCACATGGAGGAAAATCTACCAGTTTGTTAAAACACTGCATTCTTAGTTAAGAACAAAATACTCTTCAAGGTCAAAGGGAAATGAATATGACATACCTCCTGAGCATTTATTTTAGTTCATAAAGTTTGATTTTCAAAACAAATGACACGTCTTATCTAATGCTGTTTAGAAATATTTAACTATGTTCTGCAGTTTTCAACAATGTTCTCTTAATGTGAAATTTAATTGAGACTTTAATTCATTCATTTTCAAGAAGCTAGTTCTGAAATATGTGCATTTATAAAACTTTTGCCAGTGTTATATATTTAAGATTAAAAACTACAAAGACTTGGGGATCCCTGGGTGGCGCAGCGGTTTGGCGCCTGCCTTTGGCCCGGGGCGCGATCCTGGAGACTCGGGATCGAATCCCACATCGGGCTCCCGGTGCATGGAGCCTGCTTCTCTCTCTGCCTGTGTCTCTGCCTCTCTCTCTCTCTGTAACTATCATAAATAAATAAAAATTAAAAAAAAAAAAAAATTTAAAAACTACAAAGACTTGATTTTATACTCATTGCTTCTGAGTTGGTGCATCACAATATGGCACATTTTCTACAAGGAGTTCTTTCCTAGGGACCAATTCTTCTAATGCTCTGGTATCATTTTTAAAAACCTGTTGTCTGGTCCTGTGTAATGTTTTAAAGAGCTGTAAAACCTTTTAATTCTAGGAGAGCCTTTTTTTCTTCTTTAGAGTAGGCTCCTGATGGAGCCTAACCACAGGGCTCCAACTCAGATCCCAAGCCCTCCTGGCCCCCGTCACCTTGGCCGCCTGACCCATCTCTAACCTGTTTCTGCCTCCAAAATAATCGATTTATTTAAAGTCTTATGGGGTTTCCCTTGCATGTAACTAGTTGTTTTTCTCTTGTCTTTAAGGTTTGCTTTTTATTAACTTTTGACATTTTAATTATAATGTGTCTTGTGTGGAACTCTTCAGATTTATCTTCTTTGGACCTCTCTGTGCTTTCTGGACCTGGATGTCTATCTCCTTCCCCAGGTTAGGGAAGCTTTCTGGTCCTTTTTCTCTCAACTCCTTTTGGGATGTCTCTAAATGCAAATGTTAGTATGCTTGATGCGGCCCCACAGATCCTTTTAACTCTCCTCATATATTTTAATTTTTTCTTTTTGCTGTCGTTTGAGTGATTTTCCCTACCCTTTCAAGTCACTGATCTGTTGTTCTGTATCATCTAGTCTGCTGTTGATCCCTATATACGTTTTTTGGTTCAATTATTCTATCCTTAAGCTCTGTGAGTTCTGTTTGGTACTTTTATTTTCTATCTCTTTATTAAAGTTCTTGGTGCATTCATCCATTCTTCTCCAGAGTTCAATGACCATCTTTATGACCATCACTTTGAACTCTTTAACAGATAAATTGCTAATCTCCATTTCGTTAAGGTTTCTTTTTTTCCTAGGGTTTTGCCCTACTCCTTCACTTGGAACACGTTTGTGTTTCCTCATTTTGCTTAACTCTTTGTGTTTGTTTCTCTATATTGTGAAACAGTGATCCTTACTGGTCTTAAAAAAGGAGCTCTGTGTAGGACATGAATCCTGTTATTCAATCTAAAATGCTAGTCCTTGGTTGTCTATTAGAGCTGTCCCTCTGGATTGTTTCAGATTCCTCAGGTCCAGAAACAAAATGACCTGAACCTGGTGCTAAAGGGGGCATCCCCTCTGTGGCCTGCACACATTCGCTGTTTCTGGTGGGGTTGTGTCACTAGCACAGAGGATCAGGGCTTCTGGCCCACTGTCTGATTGAGCTGTGCAAACAGCACAGGGGTCATGGGTAGGGCTACTCACCTACGATAGCTAGTGGTGTTGTACATCCAGTTCAGAAGGCTGTGTCTGGCAGTGCTGCTCCAGGGGCTCACAGAGGAGGGCTTACGTAGTTAGGCCTTAGTCTGTGAGCTAAGCATTTAATACTTAGCTTAAGTAGTTAGAGAGATAGTACAAAAATGGCCACCAGCACTGGGGCCAGAAAGGTAGAGGGAGCCTATATAAATGGCATCTGTCTGCTACCGTTCAGATCCTAGAAAGTGTCCCCAGACTTCTGCTCTTCTAAGAGACACCAAGTTTGGCAAGTGAATCTCCTTCACCTCTGGTCTAGGCTGTTTTCAAACTGCTGGTTTTCACAATGGGTCCTGGGACGATTGGGTCATGCACAAGCCCTTTTAAGAAGAGAATCTTCATTGCCTATAACCTTATGTTTCCTCTGAACATAATCCCTGTTGGTTTCAAAAGCCAGACATTTTGGGTTTTGGGTTTTGTCTCTCCAGGGCAGGACCCAAGGATCGGGGTGCATGATATGGGGTATAAACCCTTTGCTTCTTAGGAAGAAACTCCCTTTATATTTTGTTTGCTTCTTTTTGTTTTTTTGTTTTTGATACCTCCCTCCCACACCCCCATTGAAGGCTACCACACCAGGAGTGGGGTTTTGGCAAGAGCAGGTCTCGGTCTCTCCTACCTATCTCAGTGTGGAACTTTTATCCTTTGTTTGAAGGTGTTCTGCTAGTTCTCAAGTTCTTCTCAGACGGAATTGTTCCATATGTAGTCATGTATTTGTTGTGTTCATTGGAGGAGGTGAGGTCAGGATCTTCCTATACGGTCATCTTGAATTGCCTCTCCAAAATGCCAGTATTTTTATAAGCATCATTGTCCTTTTTTTAAACAGCTAGTCTCTGTTCTAAAACTAAAAACTGATAATACACATTTATATTGATATCAAAAAGGACTGGATAAGTGCTCATTTTATTTTTTAACCCAAATCCACCTTTGATAAGCACATAAAAGATACTATTTTAAGTAAATATATTTCCTGAGCTAATTGCCATGGGATCCTACAAGAACAGAGTCAGAATCTTGGTTATCTCATAATTGGGAATGGTCAGCTTTTCACATAGGATCATGATTATGAAACATATAACCCAAGTTCAAAAAATCTAAGACCAAATTCAAACTCCATTACTATGTGACCTTGAGCAAATTATCTAACCTCTGTAAGCCTCAATTTCAACTTTCATATGGAGCAGTACTAATCACTATAGCATGTTTATTAAAACTGCATATGTAAAGTACCTAGACAAACATTAGATGTCATGAGGAAGTTTCCTTCCCTTTTCAAGTCACTTAAAAATTTTTTGACTCAAAGAGACTTCTAGTAATAAATTTTTGAAATATCAATTTTTTACTAATGGCTTCTATACAGAAAGAACACTTTTGAGCATATACTCTTTCTCTGTGAGATCTTGCTGCTCAAACACTCCTGTCCTAAAAAAAAAAAATAATTATATATATATATATATATATAAAATATATATTTAGGAGATTAACTGACCTGCTGCTGATGTACCCCCAGATTAATTTCCTTCCAAGGCCAACTAGATCCTGGAATCTCTCCTTGGAGTGGACATTCCATTGGAAGACACACCCTACAGTTCACACCCATAACCATTCTTACCACAAAACTCCACTAAATTTCCAAACAGAGATCACTACTCAGCTTAGGAGAAAAACGAATTACCAAGCTCATTGTCTGCTTCTTACTTCCAAAAAGCAGGACCCACCCACCCACCCCAAGAAGAAACAAACTCTTATGGGCCAAGCCCAACCTCTAGTAGAATTCAGACCTCTGAAATATTCAATTTATTCCTTCTGGAGTGACTTTTACACCACTTAAATTGTAGAAAAAAATGGGACATCTTTTCCAGATGGGACAAACCTCTGCTACATGACCGTGGTTTATAAACCCTTTAAAGAAAGGTTTGAGCCTTTTCTTTAAAAATAAGAGGGGATTTCATACCATCTTAGATTTCCAGCACTACCAAAAGTCAACATCTTATAAATATTATATACTTTAGTAAACAAAACTTAATTTTGGGGCGTGTAGGAGGCTCAGATGGTCTGCCTTCGGCTCAGGTCATGATCTCCAGGTCCTGGATTGAGCCCCACATCGGGCTCCCAGCTCAGCAGGAAGTATGTGTCTCTTTCCCTCTGCCTCTCCTCCTGCTTGTGCTTTCTATGTCTCTTTCTCTCTCAAATGAATAAATTTTAAAAATCTTTAAAAAAAATTTCAAGTATCTTTCCATGTAATTGTAAATTTTACTGGAAAATACTAGAGAAAAACGAATTACAACAATTTGCCCTAATTTATCTATGTTCTTGTACAGAGTCTTATGACTGAAATCTAGTGACCTAGAAGCATGTTGTACTTTGAGAGACTTGTTTTTATAGCTTCCATGGTAAGTTCTATGTGAAATTCCTTTCCAGTTTTAATGGATCTACATATAGCAAAGAATAAAGTGTAAAAAAAAATTTAAAATAACCTAGTATGTTATATAATAGGACAGATATTTGTACAAGGAACCATTCAATAATTCAAAATCAAACATATTTTATAACAAGCTCCAATTAGTATCATTTTGCATATGTGGAATACTAATAAGACCATAAGTTTAAAAAAAAAAAAAAAAAGACCATAAGTATTTCCCTTTGTAAACTATCAGGAAATATGAAAATCATTAGGGTCATTTACTGGAAAAGTACTTTTCAATTGTAAAAGGGTGTGTGTGTGTGTGTGTGTGTGTGTGTGTGTGTGTCTTAAAATTCATATTATAAAAAGTTTTGCCAGATGGTGAAAACAATTTTTATATAATTATTTAAACATAATTAGGACCCCCCCCCATTATTTGACTTTCTGTCTGCAAGTACTAGGTCCTACAAATTAAAGGAGGAAGAATGAATTTGAAGAAAGCAACAGCAAAGCTCTCTGTGTTAAGCTAAAGAACTGTCTGCCTTTTTAACGTGCTAATCTCTGAAAAATCCAAATCTCAAATGAAGAAGTGGAAGCTGATCTAGAGCCTTCTCATCTGTATCCTGGTGATAGCAGTCCCTATTCTCACGGCATTATTATAAGGTTTAAATTATGCATACCATAAATCATTCCATAGATAGAAGATAAAAGAAAACTACTTGTCTAAATGCTACTTATAAGAGGTAAAAAAGAATGCCCTTGAGTTTGGGAGATATCTTCTACCTGGGGGACGTCCCAATCAGAACTTTCAGAAGTATACAGGCAAAAGTTCATTTCAGGTGTTTTGTGGGAGGATATGAGGTGAGGCAGGCATAGAAAACAAAAATCAGGTGAGGGGAAAATGCAGACACACTGAAGAATTATACAATGCCATATTTAGAAATTCTGACATTTCAGTGACCCTTTACTAGGCACAGTGATGGCCCAGCGAATCCGACCATCTGGCAAATTCCATTGCTCAATCAGGTGCTCACTCCTGAACGACACAGTGATAGCAGAAGAGAACAGAAAAAAGAGGGACTCAGGATACATACAGCACAGGGAGGTGGACTCACCAGGAACCACAAGGAAATTTCATCCCCAAACACAAAGGCTGATGGTTCAAAGACAGGGACAGTCCCCTTCCCACCACACTGCTTTCCCTCCCCTCCCTGCTCTGGGTTGCTCTAGTGTTTTCTTATTAAGTCAACACCATTTATACATAAGAGCAAAAGACATTGTTAAACTCACAAATCCTTTCCCCACCCAACAAGTAGGAGTGTTTAAGACCTCGTATTAAGAAAAGCAAAGAATATGAATTTTTAAAGTCTTCTAAATCAATGCCAACAGCAAGAGCCAATACAAACAAAAGTGAATTGTGAGAAATACTTATCACACTTACCAGTCTTCACTAAGCCCACTTCCTTCTAGGACTCTTCTCATCTTCATCTCTAGGGAAAAGTTGCCTCCACATATCAAGTAATCAAATATGTTTATTTTGAAAGGGAAACTACCCTAGATGTTTCTTTTAAAGTTATTCCTTTATAACGACATTCTAAAAGAAGATTCTTCAAAAATTTTTTTAAAGCAACACAGTATTTCGAAGCACTAACAAGACTAAAAGGATACAGAAACAGAAGAGTAATGCAATGCATTTATGTGTGTGTAGGAGACTGAAACAGAAATTGTAAGGGGAAAATGATACCTTTTACTTGTGACAAAACCTGCAATTCCTCAAGGTTTAGAAAATTAAAACAAATTCCGCTTAAAATATTTTTCATGGTATTACTACTAATCATTTCCATTTACTCTGTATATTTTACTAAGATAACCATTGCAGTTATCTCCTAAACCTTTCTTGCTTCTGGAATAAATAGACTGACCAATGGCCATCCCCCAATTATATTAACTCTCTCCGGGACTGTATGCAATATCTTCATCACAGCCTCTTACAGAGTTTAAATGGCCATAGTAGGCCTTTTTAGAAAATCACGCAGAACATATGTCTAAAATATCTCAGATGCTTTCCTATTTTCTGGAGACCAAAGATCTCACATCAAAAAAAGTCTAAAATAATGCATGCTTAGAGAAAGCTCTGAAAAGCACGGAAAACCTTAAGATGTACATTTTCTTTAAAAATTATTTCAAAGTTTCACTCAGACATTTCAAAATGCTTTCAAAGAAAGTGTGTGAGGTTTTTGTCAGGCTGACAAATTAGGATTTTCATATGTAGTAATACCAAATACAAGAACTACAAGCTGGGCAGAGCCAGGAGGAAAGCAGCAGGGACACTGTGGTCTGAAGAACATGGCACATGAATGGTCGTCCTGATGTGACAGGGTATGAAATGTAGGACATTACCTACAATATATTTTAGTCAGACACCATTTAATTTTAATCCACGTTGCTTAGATCTAACTTTTTCAAAAAAAGGAATTTAAGAACACACAATGCCAAAAGCAGCAACAGTAAAATCCAGAAAGTGCAGTACACTGTGCAGGGCAAATTGCCTGCTCTCTTCAAAAGTCAGGCCATTACTTGAAGAAGTTTACAGGACATAATCAGATGCCTAGCAAAGTCCCTGTTAGCTCCTAATTAGAACAAACTGCTTGTAAATGTTTTTGAGGCAACTCAGCCAGTATGACAATGGACTGAGATTATTACATAATTATTATATATAAGATTATCAACATAGAAGGGTGACAAGCATTAAAAGAAAAAGGCAGTTGGGCAGCCCAGGTGGCTCAGCGGTTTAGAGCTGCCTTCAGCCCAGAGCGTGATCCTGGAGACCTAGGATGAGTCCCATGTCGGGCTCCCTGCATGGAGCCTGCTTCTCCCTCTGTGTCTCTGCCTCTCTCTCTGTGTGTCTCTCATGAATAAATAAAATATTTTAAAAAAAAAAGAAAAAGGCAGTTGATAAAGAATATGACCAAAACATCATTTCATTTGGGTAAAAACAGGTATATCAAAATAAAAAGATCTTGAATTCTATATATTGAAGTATAACTAGGGATAATTTCTAGGCAAGAGAATGTTACCTTATATTACTTTTGCTTATTAATATCTTCTGAATTTCTACAATGGATATTTATAATAAGGCAATATTAATATGAGCTTATTATAATTAATAAAAGCCTTAAAAAGAAGCTAGGTTTTTCTGTCCAGGCAACCAATCTCTTATTCCATATGCATAATGATAGATGGGGTTTCTGGCCTCCCAAAAAAGAAGGGAAAGAAGTTTAGTTAATAAAACTGTCTGAAGGAAAAAATTGATTGAAATTCTTTCACAATCTAGTATTGCCTGTAGAAATTCAATGCTATTCATGAGGCTAAAAGGAAAATGAAGCATTAGTTCCAGGAATCTTTTTGATGTCATCAGTTACAGGTAAAATGTCATTGTAACTGAAAGTCCATCCCTTCATGTGCAAGCATCACCAAGCTAGGCAATGTTAGGTCCCTGCTGACATTTGCCAAGCAAGGTAGGAGGAGGAGGTGATAAAGTAACAGAGGAAAAAAAAAAAAAATCAGACCTACAGCTTCTCCACTTACATTACAACCCAAAACATCCTCTGCCACCAAATGACCGGCAATAACTTAAAACCAGCTTCTGCAAACTTAAACAGCTCCCAGCAGATTTAAGGGATGTTGTGATCAAAGTTCAGAAAGTCTTTCATGTACCACTGGTATGGTTTTAGTTCTCATTAGTTTTATAAATCATTCCTTCAGAAGATAGGAAGTAGTATGTAAGGCAAAATTAGTATCAAGTTAACATTTACATAGTTTATAGATTCGATATACTGGCATATACCCTCACTTTTTCAAAATAAAAGATACTATATGAGTTACCAACTTACTGCATCTCAGTTCCAAACATACACTTCATTGCAGGCCCCGTGATACGCAACAGAATTCCGTTAAGCATTTCTCCTTTAAAGTAGACAAGAGGTTAAGCTTTCGCATAGGGGGCACTGCGATGCTATGAAGGAGGGGCTTTCTGGAATTCCCTGCCTGGGCTGGGGTTTGGGAGTGTGGGTGCGTAGACAGAGATCTGGTAAAGCCTTGCCCAGACATGGGGCAGAGAACACGATCCCTCTGGGATCTTGCAGCCTCTCCTCCTGGAAATCGTCTGGGTTCCTCTCCACACAGAAACCAGAGCCCCTACACAGACTTGAATGCTCTGAATGCCTCCTGCCTGTGCAGAGCCTGTTGGCAGGGCCCCTCTTAGCCTGCATTTATGGCCTGGATGGTCACACCCTGACAAGTGGCTCCTTCTACAACACCCCTCCCCAACATTTACCATCCCAACGCTCCCCATCAACTCACAATGGAAAAAACTCCTGGTCCCCCCACCGCCACCACAGCAATGAGACTTCCACTGCACGTCTATCCCGGCTGGCCATCTGCACTGCAAAGGGTGGCCTATTTGCCTCCTAACACCAGAGCAGCTCCAAACTGGCTCAACTAGCAGGAGCATCTGCTTTTTGGAGGCGGAACCGTATCTTCTCTAAGGAACCATATCTTCACCTTTATAAGTCTTCCTTGGTTACTCTTCCATAGCCTAGGGTACTATGTAGTGTTTCTTTATATGTCATGTTACTCTTTTATCATTGTAAT